>NC_069508.1:12080954-12150954 GCF_027579735.1 Bombina bombina
CACAGAACTTAAAATGTTTTATGGTCCTTTAAGCCTTAGGTTTGTTACACTGCTACCTAAATACATCTTCCAGTTCATGTTATACGTTGGAGCCAATTCATTAGAGTTTTAGGTTTCTCTCGGGCATTGTGCGTTATACGCAGAGCATTTCAGTTGTATTCCTCCTCCGGATAGCACAGTTACTTAGCATTCAGATTACAGTAATACAAAGATACAACACGGTACAACCCTTAAAGGGACAAGAAAAAAAAAGTATGATTCAGATGGAATATACAATTTTAAACAACTTTACTTGTATTTTCAAATTAGCTTAATTCTCTTGGTATCCTTTGTTGAAGGAGCGGCAGTGCACTACTGGAAGCTAGATAATCACATCAGGTGAGCCAATGACAAGAGGCATACATGTGTAGTCACCAATCAGCAGCTAGATCCAAGTAGTGCATTGCGCTCCTGAGTCTACCTAGCTATGCCTTTTAACAAAGGATTCTAAAAGAACGATGCAAATCAGATAATACAAGTAAATTGGACAGTTATTTAAAACTGAATGCTCTGTAAGAATCAGACTAGACTGTCCCTTTAATATCTCACTATGCTGTAACAACTAAACAGCAATACATGTTATTCTTCATTTGGTCAGCATGAGCATTACTGGTGGTGATATTTTATATTCTCACTACATTCTAACGAAAACAACCAGCTAATTATGTTCTATCCGCTCTCTAGCAGACAGATCTCACATAAGGTGTCTGATGATGTATTTGGTATCGTCACATCATTTAAAAAGAAACTGCACTTAAACACATACATAAAGGGGGGGAGGAGCTAGCCGCCGAAGGAGCTGGACGCACACTACAGTAGCTCCCGGCCTCAAGAATGATTTTAGGGGCTCTTTCACCTAACGCTATGTGAATTGTGGGAGATCCACGCTAAACCCCTATCTATGAGCCTGCTACGGAGATTTGGGGAGGACTCAGGAGCGCTATAGCAGACCACGGCCAGAGAAGCTTGCTGCGGCCTAGCTGCGAAGTGGTAGGATCATGCCGAAGCCTGAAAGACTATCCTAGCCCTGTTTGAGGAATATAACTGTAAACTTTTGAGCAGGATGGACCAACTTGTTCTAGCCGTTACCCGCCGGGATGCGGAAGAAGACAATACCGAGACCTACAGGCCTGCGGCGGTGGCACCCGACATACACGTGGGTGTTACCCAGGAGATTCCATCTCGCCGTCTTCTGTCAGAGGAGGAAGCAGCTCAGAGAGGAGCCGCTGCTGCGGTCCCTGAATTGACCGGAGAAGAACCTGTGGCGAAGTCTGCACGGGTGGTGGTGGCTCCAGAGGCAAGCTACAGTAGCAGGTGGGCTCTTTCTCTCCATTCTCCAGAACTACAGTGCTGCCACTCTGCTGTGCGTTTGTTTGGGCTCTCGGTATGGCGACATGTTCCCCAGGGTCCTCGAACTGGCATAGGTTAAATGAGGGACTGTGCCCTTAAGGGTATGCTGGTGTCTGCGGGATCTGCTGTGGACACGACACTCCTTCTAAGTATATACTGTTATGCCCCCAAATAACCTCTTGTTCTTATTGCCACTTGTTGCGGCTCACTATGAAGGCCCTGGGCCTGATATATGAACCTGCTCTCTGGCCTCCCTCACTTACTCAAGATATATGCTTATATGGTTGAGGACTTAATCCTGGGGCCCAAGATACTTGCCTACCCGATCCTCTCAGATATATATATACTAATCTAATCAGGGCTACTTCTGTGGACAATACTCATAGACTCATGTAAGAGAACTACTCCCTATTTTTTATGTTATGTCCCCTGCTTAACAGCCTATGGTAACACAAGGGAGATCTGCCTTGCTATATGTACTACATTTTTTGCCGTTTTTTGTGTATACTGTTTAGAGACCAGACAAGCATAAATTGGGGTAATGTCTCATTGACAGGCAATATATGCTAGAGCCCGTTTATCTTAGAATTTCTGCAGACTGTGTTGATTTTATGTTTATGGTTAAGGATTCTAATTATATGTATCCAGTTCTCCCAGCATCCATTTAGACTCAGTACTGTTTAACAGGGTCTTGTTCTCTTTTATGAGTAGACCTAACTGGGATTTCTTACCAATAGTTGTAAATAGTAAGTTAACTTAATACGTTCAGCTTTCACCTCACAGAACTGTGAGTCTCCTTTAACTACTTCCCTATACTCAGCTTCAAATATTGTTAGTTGCTTCACTAATATTCTGTTTTCTAGTGTAGTTTGAACATACTGTATATAACATAGCTTTCACACAGGCTTGAAGCAGCCACTTAAGATGAATACTAAAGCTGTTAGATATGTACAATAACAATAGAGCGGTATGCTATTTGCGGCCTACCCTCCGCCCCCCACCACCACCTCTGTGCGGTTAGGGATCATTTCTTTCTTCCCCGCATATCTCTCGACAGAGTTCAGTAGTCTCTGTCCAACCCGTAGAGCCATGACCTAGTCTTTTCCTGTATTTCCCAAGAACGTCTCTCGGGGCTTCAAAACGGGTAATTAAACTTTGTTTATAATCTCCTGCTTCCCTATAGTTTATTTAAGATAATAGTCCTAATAATCCATACGTTTTAATACAAGTTCAGTGTTAACAGATAATAGATTTAGAATAGAAACTGAGGTCTGTTTTATTTGGATACTGTATGTCCATTCCATAATTTGTATTATTCCATATATGCTGAAACTGCGAATTGTACTATTATTTCTGTTAACATGTCCTCAAATGCTTTGTTTAATTTCTGGTCCCTTGACTGGACCTGTTAGTCTGAGGACTTTGTGAATCTATTAGACTCAAAAAATGAGGCGTTTAAGTGTCATGTCATGTCAGTAGAATGTATCTTGTGAAGTTTTACCTATTGATGAGACTGTTGTGTACATGCTATTTTAACCTCAATAAAAATTACTAAATAAAAAAAACACATACATAAAATTACTAAACCATATGAAGTTCTCCATACTCCTTCACCAACAGCAACTGATACTGATTACCTCACATGTGTGTGTGTATATATATGAATATATATATGTGCGAGTGTGTGTATGTGTATATATATATGTATGCGCGAGTGTGTGTGTGACTGTGTATATAATATATATGTGTGTGTATGTGTGTGTATATATACATATGTGTGTGTGTATATATATATGTATGCGCGAGTGTGTGTGTGACTGTGTATATAATATATATGTGTGTGTATGTGTGTGTATATATACATATGTGTGTGTGTATATATATATATATATATATATATATATGGAGAAAAAAGAAAAGGACGCCTCATAGTGTATTACGGGGATTGCTGCACTTAATACAGCGGCTAGTATACTGTCAGCTGTTCCTTAGCTGAGGATTGCTGTAGATACGGGAACTGTCTCTTGTTTCACACCCATCCAGACCGGGGTTTTTTTACCGATTGGAAAGATGGTAAGCTGAATCTAAGTCAGCATATAAAAACTACTTCCAGAATGTTATTAAAACAAACTCTTTAATATCTTTTTTGCTGAAACGCGTTTCTCGACCGCTCAGTGGTCGTTTCCTAAGGCAAATGCAAAAAATGGATACAAGCTTGCTTCATAAGCATTATTAAATACACATGTAATGATATAACAGGAAGTTGTCAAGTTAAAAGGACCAATGGGAGTATACATAGTCCAGATAGTATGGATGTTACATTGTATTAAGTGTCGCCTTTTCAACACTAGTAGAAACAATCGTATACAATAATAGCGCAATAGGATTATAATCGCATTATAAAAACTACTGTTAAATACATTAGGAAAATCTAAAAAGAGATGGACAATCGTAACACCAATGAAAATGAGTGGTGTATTCATTTGATTTCTCAAAAAAAATTGCATACTTAGAAAATGTTAAAAAAACACAAATAGACAAACCTTAAAAACAGCGACCATTGTCTTTCATAATGTAGTTGCACTGTGTGAATGAGTATGTAAGTATAGTGTTGTGTGAATCATTGTGTTTTTTCGTAATAATACCCAATTGTGTGAAAAAAGAGGGGCTGAAAATCTGACATCATACAGTTTAATGTGTGTGTTTGTTATCATTCTCTGATAGTGTCCCTCCTAATAGAAGATCCCGCTGGACAGGCCAAAATACACAGACTGAGAAAAAAAAATTCTTTGTGACATCACTGAGAGAGCCTTCATCTTTCTCTGCTGGTATATTAATAATAAATGTGCACATTTAAAAACTGATGTTCACCAATTACAGGGCCATCATCTCTTATAACTGGGCTATGTTGTCCTGCAGAAGTTGATCATTCTTATACCTAACAAATATATTTAGATCAATGGATCGAATTGTCATATAGATGAAAGAACACAAATGCAGGTTGTGCATCTACAATATAGATATGCTAAAATAAAATCAATGTGTTCAAAAACTGTTGAAAATAAATTCTGTTTGAAGTTTGTAAAACTATAATGTCCTTGTCTATGTAAAATTGATTGCCTAATTTCAAAAGGTGTTGATAATGGGTAATCTATTGTTTCACTAGGAGGATGAATCTAATGTGGGATTTATTTACTTGGAGAATGAAACCTAATGTGGGATTTTTATAGTGTATTGGTCCGTACCCTGTTACGTTACACAGGACAAGGAGCAAGGGAAGTGGGAGACTAAAAAGTATTGTGAACACAGTACCTGTACATAACTAGATCACGACATAGTTATTGGTGCTACTAAAAGGGATAACTGGAATAAAGATTAATTAACCCCTTAATGGCCGACGCCGTACGCCCTAAAAAAAAGACAGTTAATGACCGAGGGCATACGCAGTCAGTCTTGAAAAGCGGTGGAAGATATTGTGATCGCTTCCAGCCGCTTTCCGGTTATAGCAGTAATGCCTTGAAACCGAGGCATCCTGCAATAACCCTTCTTACCTCTCCGGTGCAGAGAGAAGCCAATGTGGGAGGCGGGTGGGTGGCCATCGATGGCTTCTTGTCGGTAGAGGTGGGCGGGATCGTGGGCGGGGTAGCCAGGGCGCGCAAGGACGCGCGCGTGCACGGGGGGTGGCGGGTAGGCACGTGCACGGGGAGGGAGCGGGTGGGAACCATTACACTATGGAACAATTTTTGTAAATTAAGTGGTAGAGAGGGGAAAATAAATTAATAAATTCCCAATCTAAGTGATCTGGGAGGCGGTGGGGGTTGGTCTTGGGGGGGGAAGCTACACTGTAAAAAAATTTAAAAAACAATATTTTTTTGTAAACTGGGTACTGGCAGACAGCTGCTAGTACCCAAGATGGCTCCCAATAATGTAGAGGGGGGGGGGGGTTAGAGAGCTGTTTGGGGGGATTAGGGAGTTTGGGGGCTAAGGGGGATGATAATACACAGCAGCATATGTAAATATGCTAAAAAATAAAAAAATAAAAAAAAGATACCTTTTATTTTAGTACTGGCAGACTTTCTGCCAGTACTTAAGATGGCGGGGACAATTGTGGGGTGGAGGAGGGACGAGAGTTGTTTGGGAGGGATCAGGTGTGAGGTGTGAGATGTGTCAGGTGGGAGGCTGATCTCTACACTAAAGCTAAAATTAACCCTGCAAGCTCCCTAATTAACCCCTTCACTGCTAGACATAATACACGTGTGATGCGCAGCGGTATATAGCGGCCTTCTAATTACCAAAAAGCAACGCCAAAGCCATATATGTCTGCTATTTCTGAACAAAGTGGATCCCAGAGAAGCATTTACAACCATTTATGCCGTAATTGCACAAGCTGTTTGTAAATAATTTCAGCGAGAAACCTAAAATTGTGAAAAATGTAATGTTTGTTTTTTTATTTGATCGCATTTGGCGGTGAAATGGTGGCATTAAATATACCAAAATGGGCCTAGAGCAATACTTGGGGTTATCTACTGCACTACACTAAAGCTAAAATTAACCCTACAAGCTCCCTACATGCTCCCTAATTAACCCCTTCACTGCTGGGCATAATACACGTGTAAAGGGGATCCCATAGAAGCATTTACAACCATTTATGCCATAATTGCACAAGCTGTTTGTAAACAATTTCAGTGAGAATCCTAAAGTTTATGAAAAAATTTGCGAAAAGGTGAACGATTTTTATTTATTTGATCGCATTTAGCGGTGAAATGGTGGCATGAAATATACCAAAATGGGCCTAGATCAATACATTGGGATGTCTTCTAAAAAAAATATATACATGTCAAGGGACATTCAGGGATTCCTGACAGATATCAGCGTTCCAATGTAACTAGCGCTAATTTTGAAAAAAATGGTTTGGAAATAGCAAAGTGCTACTTGTACTTATTGCCCTATAACTTGCAAAAAAAAAGCAAAGAACATGTAAACATTGGGTATTTCTAAACTCAGGACAAAATTTAGTAACTATTTAGCATGGTTGTTTTTTGGTGGTTGTAGATGTGTAACAGATTTTGGGGTCAAAGTTAGAAAAAGTTTTTTTTTTCAATTTTTTCCTCATATTTTATAATTTTTTTATAGTAAATTATAAGATATGATGAAAATAATGGTATCTTTATAAAGTCCATTTAATGGCGAGAAAAACGGTATATAATATGTGTGGGTAAAGTAAATGAGTAAGAAGAAAACTACAGCTAAATACAAACACCGCAGAAATGTAAAAATAGCCTTGGTCCCAAACGGACAGAAAATGGAAAAGTGCTGTGGTCATTAAGGGGTTAAAGGCTGCCAGATCAAGATTGGAATTAAGACCTAAAGGATGCAAGGTTTTCATCTTAAAAATCCAGAAGGTCTCACGATGTCGTAATCTTGCCAGTCTATTATAATCAGATGATTTTGGGATGAAATCAATAGTTAAGAAACGATAAATGGATGTGTTGCTATTATGTTTACTTAAAGGGACATAATACTCATAGGCTAAATCACTTGATACTAAAGGGACATAATACTCATATGCTAAATCACTTGATACTAAAGGGACATAATACTCATATGCTAAATCACTTGATACTAAAGGGACATAATACTCATATGCTAAATCACTTGATACTAAAGGGACATAATACTCATATGCTAAATCACTTGATACCAAAGGGACATAATACTCATACGCTAAATCACTTGATGCTAAAGGGACATAATACTCATATGCTAAATCACTTGATACTAAAAGGACATAATACTCATATGCTAAATCACTTGATACTAAAGGGACATAATACTCATATGCTAAATCACTTGAAACTGATGCAGTATAACTATAAAAAGCTGACAGGAAAATATCACCTGAGCATCTCTATGTAAAAAAGGAAGATATTTTACCTCACAATTTCCTCAGCTCAGCAGAGTAAGTTCTGTGTAAAAAGTTATACTCAGCTACTGCCCAGCTGCAGGTAAAAAAAAAAAAGAAGAATATATACACAGAAAATAGTCCAAAGAGAGCACTCGCCATAAATCAAAGTGAATCTTTTAAACCAGTATGTGAACGTTTTTGGGGAGTGACCCCATCATCAGACAAGTGAAAAAGAAAAACTTGTCTAATGACGGGGTCACTCCCCGAAAACGTTCACATACTGGATTGAAAGATTCACTTTGAATTACGGCGAGTGCTCTCTTTGGACTATATTCTGTATATATATATATATATATATGTGTGTGTCTGTGTGCGTCTGTGTGTATATCACGCTTTTCATTTTGCGATTTAAGCCTAACGCAGAGTAGGGTTAGCGCACATGAAAAATTGCTAACTTTAAAGCACATTATTGATTTATTAAATATAAAATATTAATAATAATTACTAAATATTATTAAACACTGTAAAAAAATCTAAATAATCCATAGAATATATATATATTTATAGTATGTAAAAAAAAAAATGTTGTAATAATATTTTATATTTAATAATTCAATAACGCGCATTGAGTTTGGCAGTTCTAAATGTGATCTAACTGGACACCGCTTTAGACCTAAATTGCAAAACGCGAAACACAATACGCATATTTTACATTTCTATGTTCTTAACATCGAAAAAAATATGAGATATATATATCTCATAATCTTAATGTAAAATACATATCAATACCTTTATATTTATAGGAATATATATACACAGGTATAGGTATATACAGATATATATAGAAATATGTATTTACAATAAAAAATAACATTGTTTTTCAAGTAAACAACATTGGAATGTGAAATAATTATAACTCTTGTCGGGTTAGCGCACGAGCAATAGGTGTCAGATTTTCTTCTTCCGCGCTCTCCTTTGACTTCTATGGGGAGAATACCTTAATGCGGTTGCAATATCACAAAGTCCTTTGGTTAGTGTGTCAGGTTTCGCTCGCGCACAAACACTTTGCTTTCAAATTGTAATATGCGTGCTACCTGATGCACACAAAAAAATTACTTCTAGCGAATTTAACACTTGAGCAAAGCACTAAATAGCACACCACTTGTAATCTGACCCTATATGAGGGATATATACAGTCATACAGATATTCTGTCTTGCATATATTGTCATTATACTGTTACCAAGCGTGCATTTATCATTGCATATTTTAGACAGACAGACAGATAGAAGCACTGACCTTTTGCGATCTGTGTTTGCACATAGTACATGTGGAGTAAGTATAAAGTATGTAGTGGCTACACGGTGTCTGTACATGAATGTTAGCAGGCATATTATCACTGGTGCATGTGCGCACATGGTATAAATTGGTTTTCACTGACCTGAGACATCTGTGGCCGCAGGTTGATGTCTTTGAAGTTGATAGATGCTGGCTTCAGGTTTTTAAGCAGCTGGCAAAGAAGTACCCCATCTCGGAGGGTCTGTGCCAGGTCAAACACCTGTGCTGTGTCCCAGGTGACACGGTGGTTATGAGGAAGGACCTTACATCGGATGAGCCATAGGGCACACTGTCTCCAGGGCTCCATGATAGGTTGGAGCCAAACACTCACTGTGCTCCCGTGTTGTCTTTTGTGAGTGTGCGCTACCACTCAGTGAATGGCTCACCTACAGGTATACAGAGTGCAAGCCCAGCATCCTAGGGCATTGATGCCTCTCGGAGTACAGACTCACAATCCTTCAGACCACACAAGCCTTGTATCCATGTGATATAGCCATCAGTAGAAATCCAATGCTCTTAGCAACCAAGATCCCCTTATCCAGTGTAAACAAGACCTCAGAACAGATCCTCTTCAAGGCATGCCCACTCATCTGGAGTGGAGCTGCGCTTCACACAGTGTGCACTCATCTTCCGTTAGCTTCATAGTCCTAGGAAACATTCCAGTTAATTAGTGCAGACCCCTTATATACCTAGCACTTCCCACATAGCCTCCCTGTATGAATAAATAATGTCCCAAATGTAGACTCTGTGTCCATGGAACAGACCGTCACTCCTGGATGCTGAACCGTACTCTGTAACATACAGACCGTCTCTTTATAACATCCAGTGCAGACCTCTCTCTCATCAGTACAGACTCTCATCAGTACAGACCTCTCTCTCAGTGAAGACCTCTCTCATCAGTACAGAACTCTCTCATCAGTACAGACCTCTCTCTCTCAGTGCAGACCTCTTTCTCATTAGTGCAGACCTCTTTCTCATTAGTACAGACCTCTCTCTCATCAGTACAGACCTCTCTCTCAGTGCAGACCTCTCTCTCATCAGTACAGACTCTCTCTCATCAGTACAGACCTCTCTCATCAGTACAGACCTCTCTCCCTCAGTGCAGACCTCTCTCTCATCAGTACAGACCTCTCTCATCAGTACAGACCCCTTTCATCAGTACAGACCCTCTCATCAGTACAGACCACTCTCTCATCAGTACACCTCTCTCTCATCAGTACAGACCTCTCTCATCAGTACAGACCGCTCTCTCATCAGTACAGACCTCTCTCTCATCAGTACAGACCTCTCTCATCAGTACAGACTCTCTCTCATCGGTACAGAACTCTATCATCAGTACAGACCCCCCCATCTTTAGTACAGACCTCTCTCACATCAATACAGACCCCCTATCTTTAGTACAGACCTCTCTCATCAGTACAGACCCCCTATCTTTAGTACAGCCCCTCTCATCAGTACAGACCCCCCTATCTTTACTACAGACCCCCTATCTTTAGTACAGCCCCTCTCATCAGTACAGACCCCCATCTTCAGTACAGCCCCTCTCATCGGTACAGACCCCCTATCTTTAGTGCAGCCCCTCTCATCAGTACAGACCCCCTATCTTTAGTACAGACCCTCTATCTTTAGTACAGCCCCTCTCATCAGTACAGAACTCTCTCTCATCAGTACAGACCTCTCTATCATAAGTACAGACCCCCTATCTTTAGTACAGAGCTCTCTCATCAGTACAGACCCCCATAATTAGTACAGACCCCCTATCTTTAGTACAGACCCCCTATATTTAGTACAGACCCCCTATCTTTAGTACATACCCCCTATATTTAGTACAGACCTCTCACATCAGTACAGACCTCTTTCATCAGTACAGACCCCCTATCTTTAGTACAGCCCCTCTCATCAGTACAGATCCCCTATCTTTAGTACAGCCCCTCTCATCAGTACAGACCCCCTATATTTAGTACAGCCCCTCTCATCAGTACAGATCCCCTATCTTTAGTACAGCCCCTCTCATCTGTACAGACCCCCTATATTTAGTACAGCCCCTCTCATCGGTACAGACCCCGTATCTTTAGTGCAGCCCCTCTCATCAGTACAGACCCCCTATCTTTAGTACAGCCCCTCTCATCAGTACAGATCCCCTATCTTTAGTACAGCCCCTCTCATCAGTACAGACCCCCTATATTTAGTACAGACCCCCTATCTTTAGTACAGCCCCTCTCATCAGTACAGACCCCCTATCTTTAGTACAGCCCCTCTCATCAGTACAGACCCCCTATCTTTAGTACAGACCCCCTATCTTTAGTACAGCCCCTCTCATCAGTACAAACCCCCTATCTTTAGTACAGCCCCTCTCATCAGTACAGACCCCCTATCTTTAGTACAGCCCCTCTAATCAGTACAGACCCCCTATCTTTAGTACAGACCCCATATCTTTAGTACAGACCCCCTATCTTTAGTACAGACCCCCTAATCAGTACAGACCCCCTATCTTTAGTACAGCCCCCCTATATTTAGTACAGACCCTCTCCTCAGTACAGACCCCCTATCTTTAGTACAGACCTCTATCATCAGTACAGCCCCCCTATCTTTAGTACAGACCCCCTATCTTTAGTACAGCCCCTCTAATCAGTACAGCCCCTCTATCTTTAGTACAGACCTCTATCATCAGTCCAGCCCCCCTATCTTTAGTACAGACCCCCTATCTTTAGTACAGCCCTTCTAATCAGTACAGACCCCCTATCTTTAGTACAGACCCCCTATCTTTAGTACAGACCTCTATCATCAGTACAGCCCCCCTATCTTTAGTACAGACCCCCTATCTTTAGTACAAACCCCCTATCTTTAGTACAGCCCCTCTATCTTTAGTACAGACCCCCTATCTTTAGTACAGACCTCTATAATCAGTACAGCCCCCCTATCTTTAGTACAGCCCCCCTATCTTTAGTACAGACCTCCTATCTTTAGTACAGACCCCGTATCTTTAGTACAGACCCCCTATCTTTAGTACAGCCCCTCTCATCAGTACATACCCCCTATCTTTAGTACAGACCCCCTATCTTTAGTACAGACCCCATATCTTTAGTACAGCCCCTCTAATCAGTACAGCCCCCCTATCTTTAGTACAGCCCCCCTATCTTTAGTACAGACCCCTATCTTTAGTACAGACCCCCTATCTTTAGTACAAACCCCCTATCTTTAGTACAGCCCCTCTATATTCAGTACAGACCTCTATCATCAGTGCAGACCCCCTATCTTTAGTATAGACCCCCTATATTCAGTACAGACCTCTATCATCAGTGCAGCCCCCCTATCTTTAGTACAGACCCCTTATCTTTAGTACAGACCCCGTATCTTTAGTACAGCCCCTCTCATCAGTACAGCCCCCCAATCTTTAGTACAGCCCCCCTATCTTTAGTACAGACCCCCTATCTTTAGTACAAACCCCCTATCTTTAGTACAGCCCCTCTATATTCAGTACAGACCTCTATCATCAGTGCAGACCCCCTATCTTTAGTACAGACCCCCTATATTCAGTACAGACCTCTATCATCAGTCCAGCCCCCCTATCTTTAGTACAGACCCCCTATCTTTAGTACAGCCCCTCTAATCAGTACAGCCCCCCTATCTTTAGTACAGACCCCCTATCTTCAGTACAGGCCCCCTATCTTCAGTACAGGCCCCCTATCATCAGTACAGCCCCCCTATCTTTAGTACAGCCCCTCTCTGATAAATACATTGTTCCCAGGGTAAACAGACCGTCCTACACCACTCACCTCTGTGCTGTCCCGGCGGATGGTGCTGCAGACATGTGCCCAGATGTGATCTGCAGCAGAGCTGGCCCTGCCCATGTGTCACTGTCACCCCCTGGCACTTCCCCTCTGTGTGACAGTATCTGTCTCTGGTTATTATCTCTGTCTCCCTGTGCCAGTCTCTGCCCGTGTCCCTCTCACAACCTCCGCTGTCTCTCTGAGTCAGTCCCCGGCTGTCTCTCTCTCTCTCCGGCTGTATCTTCCCCTCCCGTCTCTGCCAGCACTGAGCAGCAGCGGCGCATGCGCACTGTACACAGCTTGGGGAAGTAGGAGCGCTACAGCTGCGGGACGCTCTACATTCGGACAAATGACACCGCGACAACGACATCACATGGCTGTGAATCCAGAGATTGAAGAAGTAACATATGCCCACTAGAGACTTCAGCACTACCCACTAGAGACATGCCCACTAGACACTTCAGCACTACCCACTAGAGACATGCCCACTAGACACTTCAGCACTGCCCA
The DNA here is from genome assembly GCF_027579735.1 of Bombina bombina. Classification (NCBI taxonomy): domain Eukaryota; kingdom Metazoa; phylum Chordata; class Amphibia; order Anura; family Bombinatoridae; genus Bombina; species Bombina bombina. The sequence goes on from NC_069508.1 coordinate 12,093,865, forward strand.
CTAGAGACATGCCCACTAGAGACTTCAGCACTGCCCACTAGAAACATGCCCACTAGACACTTCAGCACTGCCCACTAGAGACATGCCCACTAGAGACTTCAGCACTGCCCACTAGAGACTTCAGCACTGCCCACTAGACACTTCAGCACTGCCCACTAGAGACATGCCCACTAGACACTTCAGCACTGCCCACTAGAGACATGCCCACTAGACACTTCAGCACTGCCCACTAGACATGCCCACTAGAGACTTCAGCACTGCCCACTAGAGACATGCCCACTAGAGACTTCAGCACTGCCCACTAGAGACATGCCCACTAGAGACTTCAGCACTGCCCACTAGAGACTTCAGCACTGTCCACTAGAGACATGCCCACTAGACATTTCAGCACTGCCCACTAGAGACATGTTTACTAGAGGATTCAGCATTGCCCACTAGACACATGCCCACTAGAGACATGCCCACTAGAGACTTCAGCACTGCCCACTAGAGACATTCCCACTAAAGACATGCCCACTAGAGACATTCCCACTAAAGACATGCCCACTAGAGACTTCAGCACTGCCCACTAGAGACATGCCCACTAAACACTTCAGCACTGCCCACTAGAGACATGCCCACTAGACACTTCAGCACTGCCCACTAGAGACATGCCCACTAGACACGTCAGCGCTGCTCACTAGAGAAATGCCCACTAGACACTTCAGCACTGCCCACTAGACACTTCAGCACTGCCCACTAGAGACATGCCCACTAGACACTTCAGCACTGCCCACTAGAGACATGCCCACTAGACACTTCAGCACTGCCCACTAGAGACATGCCCACTAGAGACATGCCCACTAGACAATTCAGCACTGCCCACTAGAGACATGCCCACTAGAGACTTCAGCACTGCCCACTAGAGACATGTTTACTAGAGGATTCAGCATTGCCCACTAGACACATGCCCACTAGAGACTTCAGCACTACCTACTAGAGACTTCTACATTGCCCACTAGAGACATGCCCACTAGACACTTCAGCACTGCCCACTAGAGACATGCCCACTAGAGAAATGCCCACTAGAGACTTCAGCACTGCCCACTAGAGACATGCCCAATAGAGACATGCCCACTAGATACTTCAGCACTGCCCACTAGAGACATTCCCACTAGAGACATGCCCACTAGAGACTTCAGCACTGCCCACTAGAGACTTCAGCACTGCCCACTAGAGACATGCCCACTAGACATTTCAGCACTGCCCACTAGAGACATGTTTACTAGAGGATTCAGCATTGCCCACTAGAGACATGCCCACTAGACACTTCAGCACTGCCCACTAGAGACATGCCCACTAGACACTTCAGCACTGCCCACTAGAGACATGCCCACTAGACACTTCAGCGCTGCTCACTAGAGAAATGCCCACTAGACACTTCAGCACTGCCCACTAGACACTTCAGCACTGCCCACTAGAGACATGCCCACTAGACACTTCAGCACTGCCCACTAGAGACATGCCCACTAGACACTTCAGCGCTGCTCACTAGACACTTCAGCACTGCCCACTAGAGACATGCCCACTAGAGACTTCAGCACTGCCCACTAGAGACATGTTTACTAGAGGATTCAGCATTGCCCACTAGAGACATGCCCACTAGAGACTTCAGCACTGCCCACTAGAGACTTCAGCACTGCCCACTAGAGACATGCCCACTAGAGACTTCAGCACTGCCCACTAGAGACTTCTGCACTGCCCACTAGAGACATGCCCACTAGAGACTTCAGCACTGCCCACTAGAGACATGCCCACTAGAGACTTCTGCACTGCCCACTAGAGACATGTTTACTAGAGACTTCTGCACTGCCCACTAGAGACTTCAGCACTGCCCACTAGAGACTTCAGCACTGCCCACTAGAGACTTCAGCACTGCCCACTAGAGACATGCCCACTAGAGACTTCAGCACTGCCCACTAGAGACTTCAGCACTGCCCACTAGAGACATGCCCACTAGAGACATGCCCACTAGAGACTTCAGCACTGCCCACTAGAGACATGCCCACTAGAGACTTCAGCACTGCCCACTAGAGACATGCCCACTAGAGACTTCAGCACTGCCCACTAGAGACATGCCCACTAGAGACTTCAGCACTGCCCACTAGAGACATTCCCACTAAAGACATGCCCACTAGAGACATTCCCACTAAAGACATGCCCACTAGAGACATGCCCACTAGAGACTTCAGCACTGCCCACTAGAGACTTCAGCACTGCCCACTAGAGACATGCCCACTAGAGACATGCCCACTAGAGACTTCAGCACTGCCCACTAGAGACATGCCCACTAGAGACTTCAGCACTGCCCACTAGAGACATGCCCACTAGAGACTTCAGCACTGCCCACTAGAGTAATACCTTTTAATGATGTATCAAATGGTTTGAAGAACATATTCATTATTTCATATGTACAATGAATGCATCATGTTAGTAAGTGTTTCTCTTGAAAGTGCTATTTACCAATCAATCTAAGATATTGTATACTAGAGACTTTTTTTGATCTATGATTGGATAATCTCAACAATAAACAATAAATATAAAGGACAGTTTCTTTCGTTAATAATCTTATCTTATTTCATCTTACATAAGAGGACACGTGCATAGACATATATAATAAGTTATTATTTTTTTTAATAAGATATTAATTTTTATGACATCGTTTTTCTAAAAAATGTTCTAACAGATAAATACCTTCTTATGAAATATTTAGATCTATATTTTATATATATTCTACAAAAAGTAGTAGATAAAAATAGATACAAAATAATAATAATAAAAAATAATAATAAAGAAATAATAATAATAACTGGGGCAATACAAATAGGATAAAAAAAATCGGATATAAAAACCAAAAAGCTAATAATTATAAACTTCATTTATAAATATAAACAAATTTTATATGTGAGATAATCAATATATATATAAAGGAGATTATAGTGAAACAGTTCATGGGATATAGAGAGTAGAAACTTAAATTTATATTTAAAAATTACAGATTGAGTCACAGGCCTCATATTAAAAGTCTAGGGGACACCTAGGATCACATTCTAGGCTTAAACCCTTGGTTTTTAATTATAATTAGATATTTAAGATTCTAAGAAACAACTTAGATCAAAATCAAAGTTCAAACCTTTTGGTGATAATGTATTTAAACTGAAGATCCACTTTGCCTCTCTCTTAAGTAGTTCTGTTCTTACATTCATAACCCTCCAGTTATGCTTAATCTTATCAATTACCATATAGTTAAAATATTTAAGGTTCCCTCCATTGCACATTTTGAAGTGTTTGGGTATCGGTAATTCAAGATTTCTCTCTAAATTCATATTTTCTATTGAATTGAGATGTTCCCGAATTCTGTCCCTTACAGGCCTTTCTGATTCCCCAATATATTGTTTTCCACACAAACACTCTATTAAATAAACTATATTAGAATCAGAACATCTATAAATGTCATTTATCTTAAATTCTTTTCTTGTTACAGTAGAGTGAAATGTTTTCTTTTTAGAGGCAAACTTGCATGATTTACACTTCAAACAAGGATAAAAACCCAATACTTCTTTCCCCTATAGTGTTTGGGCCTTATTGAACATACCTTTCCTCTTACTAATATATGTTGGTGCCAATATAGTTTTTAAATTTCTACTTGTGGATAATTGGGAAGAAGTGGTCCAAGTAATTAATCTGTCTTTAAAATGTACCAGTGTTTCTTAAAAATCTTTTCTAATTCGTACTTATCTTGATTATATTGGGTAATATAGGGAATAAATAGCTTATTATCTTTGAAAAAATAACTTATTATCATTGAAACAAACCATGCTAAATCTTCACTAGAACCTTCCCAGACAATCAGTATATCGTCTATATATCTTTTATAGAGGACCAGATTTGCCCCAAGATCTACTGAGTCCAGGAAAATAAGTTCCCACAAACCCCAAGTTATGCTAATCTATTTATGGGTTTGTGGGAACTTATTTTCCTAGACTCAGTAGATCTTGGGGCAAATCTGGTCCTCTATAAAAGATATATAGACGATATACTGATTGTCTGGAAAGGTTCTAGTGGAGATTTAGCATGGTTTGTTTCAAGAATGAATAGTAATACAAAAAAATTAAAGTTCACCTATGAAGTTAGTAGAGAGCTAGCACATTTTCTGGACTTAGACATATTTATCAAAGAGGGTAAATTATGTACCAAAACCTACTTTAAACAGGTAGATGCTAACAGTTATATACATGCAACAAGCTGCCATTTGGATAAATGGAAACAGAATATACCAAAAAATCAATTTATGAGGATCAGAAAAAAACTGTAATGAAAAAAATGACTATATAGAGCAAGCAAAGATATTAGAAGCTATATTTATTGAAAGAGGCTATAATGTAGAGCTAATTGAGAAAGCAAAAAGTGAAGTTTTAGAGCTAGATAGAAATAGACTACTTAAGCCCCAAAAAGTCAAACCATCTATCAATAATGATAATAAGCTATTTATTCCCTATATTACCCAATATAATCAAGATAAGTATGAATTAGAAAAGATTTTTAAGAAACACTGGTACATTTTAAAGACAGATGAATTACTTGGACCACTTCTTCCCAATTATCCACAAATTGTATATAAAAAGAGTAGAAATTTAAAAACTATATTGGCACCAACATATATTAGTAAGAGGAAAGGTATGTTCAATAAGGCCCAAACACTATGGGGGAAAGAAGTATTGGGTTTTTATCCTTGTTTGAAGTGTAAATCATGCAAATTTGCCTCTAAAAAGAAAACATTTCACTCTACTGTAACAAGAAAAGAATTTAAGATAAATGACATTTATAGATGTTCTGATTCTAATATAGTTTATTTAATAGAGTGTTTGTGTGGAAAAAAATCATATCAGTACGTTAAATTGTATCGATCCTGCATATATGGCATAACGAGTATGTCCATTTAAATGATTGGTTCATCACTGATAGGCATTGCTTATAAGGCATGCAATCTTAACCACCTCTGAGCTTGAAAAAGAAATTTGAAATGCGTTGCTCAGAACTACATCCGCTTCCGTTTGGAAGCACACACCTGTTTAATCAGCACCTTTGATTCAGGCAGTTAGCTGTGTTTGGCGTGGTTACTCTATTGTGTCTGCTACTAAGCCTGTACCGATAGTAACGTTTCCTAGCTGCATCACACTAATGCCAAAATATTCCTGTAACCTGTCTTTATGTGTTTTATAGAAGAGAGGTCTGCATTTTATATCGTATCTACACTGTAGATCGTCGCTGGATAATGCTAACCCATATAACCTGGATACGTCTGTTCTGAGGGAGTCCTACAGCATTTGAAGACTTCGGATCCAGCGGACACAGTTACCGGAATGTCTCTCACACTAACGAACAAGATTTGTATACATTTGACTCTCAAATGAACTTTTATCCTTTTATCATGACTCACATCGATTAATTGTTTATACATTATTAATTGTATCGTGTTCTAGCTATATTAATAGCATTTGTTCATTCACTAGTATACATTTGTGCTTTTTATCAGTTGTATTAATTGCATTTGCATTTGTTTTTCTTTTATCATTATATGTCTAGGCAGCCGCATTTTGCTTTCTTGGTCTTGTAATTTTTAAGTAATTTTTAGTATTGTTGTGTAAATTAAAAGTATACATTTTTAGATCAATTTAGTTCTTTTGTTTCTTATGAGAGGACACGTGCAGAGATTACTAAATATTAAATATTTATATTGATACAATTTTCAAACATTGTCAGATATAATACTTTATAGCGCATCCACAAGATAAATTTAGATATCCTATTTATATTTAATCACTTTAACAAAAAAGAAACAATTACTTTCTTTTTTTCTATGGACTTTATGTCTAGTCCTTAAAATTATATATCACATTTTAAGAATATTTCCACAAATAAGAGTCTGTTAAATTTTATATTTTTCACATTTTACATATATAAAGAAATGTGTTTATATGTAAAATGTTTATATTATAGGTGACACTTGTGTTTATATGTATATAGGTATATATGTGTATAATTTACATCTGTGTTTATATTTCAGTAACTTCAGCACTGGCCTATAGAGCTAGGTGACACTTGTGTTTATATGTATATAGGTATATATGTGTATAATTTACATCTGTGTTTATATTTCAGTAACTTCAGCACTGGCCTATAGAGCTAGGTGACACTTGTGTTTATATGTATATAGGTATATATGTGTATAATTTACATCTATGTTTATATTTTAGTAACTTCAGCACTGGTCTGTAGAGCTAGGTGACACTTGTGTTTATATGTATATAGGTATATATGTGTATAATTTACATCTATGTTTATATTTCTGTAACTTCAGCACTGGTCTGTAGAGCTAGGTGACACTTGTGTTTATATGTATATAGGTATATATGTGTATAATTTACATCTATGTTTATATTTCTGTAACTTAAGCACTGGCCTATAGAGCTATGTGACACTTGTGTTTATATGTATATAGGTATATATGTGTATAATTTACATCTATGTTTATATTTCTGTAACTTCAGCACTGGTCTGTAGAGCTAGGTGACACTTGTGTTTATATGTATATAGGTATATATGTGTATAATTTACATCTATGTTTATATTTCTGTAACTTCAGCACTGGTCTGAAGAGCTAGGTGACACTTGTGTTTATATGTATATAGGTATATATGTGTATAATTTACATCTATGTTTATATTTCTGTAACTTCAGCACTGGTCTGGAGAGCTAGGTGACACTTTTGTTTATATGTATATAGGTATATATGTGTATAATTTACATCTATGTTTATATTTTAGTAACTTCAGCACTGGTCTGAAGAGCTAGGTGACACTTGTGTTTATATGTATATAGGTATATATGTGTATAATTTACATCTATGTTTATATTTTAGTAACTTCAGCACTGGTCTGAAGAGCTAGGTGACACTTGTGTTTATATGTATATAGGTATATATGTGTATAATTTACATCTATGTTTATATTTTAGTAACTTCAGCACTGGCCTTTAGAGCTAGGTGACACTATTGTTTATATGTATATAGGTATATATGTGTATAATTTACATCTGTGTTTATATTTCTGTAACTTCAGCACTGGTCTGAAGAGCTAGGTGACACTTGTGTTTATATGTATATAGGTATATATGTGTTTAATTTACATCTATGTTTATATTTCTGTAACTTCAGCACTGGTCTGTAGAGCTAGGTGACACTTTTGTTTATATGTATATAGGTATATATGTGTATAATTTACATCTGTGTTTATATTTCTGTAACTTCAGCACTGGTCTGTAGAGCTAGGTGACACTTGTGTTTATATGTATATAGGTATATATGTGTTTAATTTACATCTATGTTTATATTTCAGTAACTTCAGCACTGGCCTATAGAGCTAGGTGACACTTGTGTTTATATGTATATAGGTATATATGTGTTTAATTTACATCTATGTTTATATTTTAGTAACTTCAGCACTGGCCTTTAGAGCTAGGTGACACTATTGTTTATATGTATATAGGTATATATGTGTATAATTTACATATTTGTTTATATTTCTGTAACTTCAGCACTGGTCTGTAGAGCTAGGTGACACTTGTGTTTATATGTATATAGGTATATATGTGTATAATTTACATCTATGTTTATATTTCTGTAACTTCAGCACTGGTCTGTAGAGCTAGGTGACACTTGTGTTTATATGTATATAGGTATATATGTGTATAATTTACATCTGTGTTTATATTTCTGTAACTTCAGCACTGGTCTGTAGAGCTAGGTGACACTTGTGTTTATATGTATATAGGTATATATGTGTATAATTTACATCTATGTTTATATTTCTGTAACTTCAGCACTGGTCTGTAGAGCTAGGTGACACTTGTGTTTATATGTATATAGGTATATATGTGTATAATTTACATCTATGTTTATATTTCTGTAACTTCAGCACTGGTTAATAGAGGTAGGTGACACTTGTGTTTATATGTATATAGGTATATATGTGTATAATTTACATATTTGTTTATATTTCTGTAACTTCAGCACTGGTTAATAGAGGTAGTTGACACTTGTGTTTATATGTATATAGGTATATATGTGTTTAATTTACATCTATGTTTATATTTCAGTAACTTCAGCACTGGCCTATAGAGCTAGGTGACACTTGTGTTAATATGTATATCTGTGTATAATATGCGTGTATGTTTACGTAGTGCTGACTGGGTACAGCTGTGACAATATAAACGGAATGTGGAGTCCTTGCTCTGCAGAGTTTACAATCTAATTAGCAGTGGGAGAACTTATAGGCATATAATAGAGATGAGATAGGTGATTATGGTATGTAACATCTGTGCCTAGGTGCAAGAGATTACTGCAAAAAAATAATAAGAGAAAAGTGTAAGTACAGATTTGTGCAAATTATGTCAACTTCATCAGCGCCATTGGTATACAGGGACACTCCCCACACACATAACAGTAGCAGACTATGTGTATGATCTAATGCTTAGTATGCAACACACACATATTACAGACTCATTGTATAAACTAATGCTTAGTATGTAACACACACATATTACAGACTCACTGTATGATCTAATGATTAGTATGTAACACACACATATTACAGACTCACTGTATGATCTAATGCTTAGTATGCAACACACACATATTACAGACTCATTGTATAAACTAATGCTTAGTATGTAACACACACATATTACAGACTCACTGTATGATCTAATGATTAGTATGTTACACACACATATTACAGACTCACTGTATGATCTAATGCTTAGTATGCAACACACACATATTACAGACTCACTGTATGATCTAATGCTTAGTATGCAACACACACATATTACAGACTCACTGTATAAACTAATGCTTAGTATGAAACACACACATATTACAGACTCACTGTATAAACTAATTCTTAGTATGTAACACACACATATTACAGACTCACTGTATGATCTAATGATTAGTATGTAACACACACATATTACAGACTCACTGTATAATCTAATGATTAGTATGTAACACACACATATTACAGACTCACTGTATAATCTAATGATTAGTATGCAACACACACATATTACAGACTCACTGTATGATCTAATGATTAGTATGTAACACACACATATTACAGACTCATCGTATAATCTAATGATTAGTATGTAACACACACATATTACAGACTCACTGTATGATCTAATGATTAGTATGTAACACACACATATTACAGACTCACTGTATGATCTAATGATTAGTATGTAACACACACACATTACAGACTCATCGTATAATCTAATGATTAGTATGTAACACACACATATTACAGACTCACTGTATGATCTAATGATTAGTATGTAACACACACATATTACAGACTCACTGTATGATCTAATGATTAGTATGTAACACACACATATTACAGACTCACTGTATGATCTAATGATTAGTATGTAACACACACATATTACAGACTCACTGTATAATCTAATGATTAGTATGTAACACACACATATTACAGACTCACTGTATAATCTAATGATTAGTATGCAACACACACATATTACAGACTCACTGTATGATCTAATGATTAGTATGTAACACACACATATTACAGACTCACTGTATGATCTAATGATTAGTATGTAACACACACATATTACAGACTCACTGTATGATCTAATGATTAGTATGTAACACACACATATTACAGACTCACTGTATGATCTAATGATTAGTATGTAACACACACATATTACAGACTCACTGTATGATCTAATGATTAGTATGTAACACACACATATTACAGACTCACTGTATGATCTAATGATTAGTATGTAACACACATATATTACAGACTCATTGTATGATCTAATGATTAGTATGTAACACACACATATTACAGACTCACTGTATGATCTAATTATTAGTATGTAACACACACATATTACAGACTCATCGTATAATCTAATGATTAGTATGTAACACACACATATTACAGACTCACTGTATGATCTAATTATTAGTATGTAACACACACATATTACAGACTCATCGTATAATCTAATGATTAGTGTGTAACACACACATATTACAGACTTACTGTATAATCTAATGATTAGTATGTAACACACACATATTACAGACTCACTGTATGATCTAATTATTAGTATGTAACACACACATATTACAGACTCATCGTATAATCTAATGATTAGTATGTAACACACACATATTACAGACTCATCGTATAATCTAATGATTAGTATGTAACACACACATATTACAGACTCACTGTATAATCTAATGATTAGTATGTAACACACACATATTACAGACTCACTGTATGATCTAATGATTAGTATGTAACACACACACATTACAGACTCATTGTATAATATAATGCTTAGTATGTAACACAGACACATTACAGACTCATTGTATAATATAATGCTTAGTATGTAACACAGACACATTACAGACTCATTGTATAATATAATGATTAGTATGTAACACACACATATTACAGACTCACTGTATGATCTAATGATTAGTATGTAACACACACATATTACAGACTCTCTGTATGATCTAATGATTAGTATGTAACAAACACATATTACAGACTCTCTGTTTGATTTAATGCTTAGTATGTAACACACACATATTACAGACTCACTGTATAAACTAATGCTTAGTATGTAACACACACACATTACAGACTCACTGTATGATCTAATTATTAGTATGTAACACACACATATTACAGACTCATCGTATAATCTAATGATTAGTGTGTAACACACACATATTACAGATTCACTGTATGATCTAATGATTAGTATGTAACACACACATATTACAGACTCACTGTATGATCTAATGATTAGTATGTAACACACACATATTACAGATTCACTGTATGATCTAATGATTAGTATGTAACACACACATATTACAGACTCTCTGTATGATCTAATGATTAGTATGTAACACACACATATTACAGACTCACTGTATAAACTAATGATTAGTATGTAACACACACACATTACAGACTCATTGTATAATATAATGCTTAGTATGTAACACACACACATTACAGATTCGTATAATATAATGATTAGTATGTAACACACACATATTACAGACTCTCTGTATGATCTAATGATTAGTATGTAACACACACATATTACAGACTCTCTGTATGATCTAATGATTAGTATGTAACAAACACATATTACAGACTCTCTGTATGATCTAATGATTAGTATGTAACAAACACATATTACAGACTCTCTGTATGATCTAATGATTAGTATGTAACACACATATATTTTATATAAATACACAACGTATGTAGCATATGTTTTCATATCACATGATCTTTATTTCTTTTGCTTACTCTCAGCCTTCAGTTATTTTCAGTTTGTATTTTGTAACAAACTGACATTTCTCAATCCATGAAATTTGAGTGAAATTGGAAGAGCGATGAGTGTGCACTTCCTCCTATCAGAAACATATAGGTCACCTAACTGCTGCAGCGCTGCTTTACAGATCCCTATGCCCAATACAGGATCTTTTTTAAGGAATGTTCTTGTTACACAATAAAGCCAGCAAGTGCCAACACACAATATATTTTCTTCTAGTAAAACACAGTGCATTTTACAGTAGATAAAAGTAAGAAAGGGTGAAATGATATGGTCAAATTTATTTCTTGCTAACGTTCATTGGCTGAAAAGGAGACATGCTCATTCTACCTATTAGCCAGTGAGATCAGCACCCGTCAGCCAATGAGGATTAATCAGCCAGATTACGAGTTTTGCTAATAACTTGCAAGTTATTTTCACCTCTCAACTTTTACAGGTTTGCAAAAAAATGGCTTGTGCGGGTGATATGGTTGCGCTGAGCTCCATACCGCACCCAAATACAAGCAGTGTTTTGACGTGCTCGTGCACGATTTCCCCATAGACATCAATGGGGAGAGCCGGCTAAAAAAAAGCCTAACACCTGCAATCACGGAGCGTAAAGCTCCGTAACGCAGCCCCATTGATGTCTATGGGGAAAAAAAATGTATGTTTAAACCTAACACCCTAACATAAAAACCACATCTAAACACCCCTAATCTGCTGCCCCCGACATGGCCGACACCTACATTACACTTATTAACCCCTAATCTGCCGCCCCCGACATGGCCGACACCTACATTACACTTATTAACCCCTAATCTGCTGCCCCCAACTTCGCCGCCACTTACATAAATTTATTAACCCCTAATCTGCCGTCCCCAACTTCCCCGTCACCTACATAAATTTATTAACCCCTAATCTGCCGCCCTCAATGTCGCCGCCGTCGCAATACTAAAGTTACTAAACCCTAAACCTCTGGCCTCCCACAACACTAAATAAATATATTAACCCCTAACGTAACCCTAAATCTAACCCTAACGTAACCCTAACACCCCCTAACTTTAATATAATTAAAATATTCTAAATAAAACTTACTAATAATAACTAAAAAATTCCTATTTAAAACTAAATACTTACCTGTAAAATAAACCCTAAGCTAGGGATTGAGCTCGCATTCTATTGGCTGATTGGAATAGCCAATAGGATGCAAGCTCAATCCTATTGGCTGATTGGATCAGCCAATAGGATGAAAGCTCAATCCTATTGGCCGATTGCAACAGCCAGTTAGGATTTTTCCCCCTTAATTCCTATTGGCTGATAGAATTCCATCAACCAATCGGAATGTAATGGACGCCATCTTGGATTACGTCATTTAAAGGGAAACTTCGTTCTTCAACAGCCATCGGAAGAAGAGGATGCTCCACGCTGGATGTCTTGAAGATAGACCTGCTCCGCGCCGGATGGATGAAGATAGAAGATGCCGTCTGGATAAAGATTTCTGCCGGCTTCGATGAAGACTTCTGCCGTCTGGATGGGGATGGATGTCCGGTCTTCAAAAACTGTAAGTGGATCATCGGGGGTTAGTGTTTTTTTAAGGGTTTATTGGGTGAATTTTATTTTTAGCTTAGGGTTTTGGGCAATGTAAAAGAGCTAAATGCCCTTTTCAGGGCAATGGGGAGCTTAGGTTTATTTAGATAGGATTTTATTTAGGGATTTTGGTTGTGTGGGTGGTGGGTTTTACTGTTGGGTGGGTTGTTTGTATTTTTTTTTACAGGTAAAAGATCTGATTTCTTTGGGGCAATGCCCCGCAAAAGGCCCTTTTAAGGGCCATTGGCAGTTTAGTGTAGGCTAGGGTTTTTTTTATTTTGGAGGGGCTTTTTATTTTGATAGGGCTATTAAATTAGGTGTAATTAGTTTAAATATTTGATCATTTATTTTTTATTTTGTGTAATTTAGTGTTTATTTTTTTTGTAATTTAGATAAATGTATTTTGTTGATTTAATTTATTTAATTTTTTTTTAATGTTAGGTGTTAGTGTAACTCAGGTTAGGTTTTATTTTACAGGTAACTTTGTATTTATTTTAACTAGGTAGCTAGTAAATAGTTAATAACTATTTATTAACTAGTCTACCTAGTTAAAATAAATACAAACTTAGCTATGAAATAAAAATAAAACCTAAGCTAGCTACAATGTAACTATTAGTTATATTGTAGCTAGCTTAGGGTTTATTTTACAGGTATTTAGTTTTAAATAGGAATTATTTAGGTAATAATAGTAGGTTTTATTTAGATTTATTTTAATTATATTTAAGTTAGGGTTACGTTAGGGTTAGGTTTAGGGGTTAATAGGTTTATTATAGTGGCGGAGTGGGCGGACTGCAGATTAAATAATAATTAAATAGTGTTTGCGAGGGTTTATTAATTTTATTATAGTGGCGACGATGTCGGGGAGCGGCAGATTAGGGCTTAATATCTTTATTATAGTGTTTGCGATGCGGGAGGGCCTCGGTTTAGGGGTTAATAGGTAGTTTATGGGTGTTAGTGTACTTTGTGACACTTTAGTTATGAGTTTTATGGTGCAGCTTTGTAACGTAAAACTCATAACTACCGTAATAGCGGCGTTAGGGAAAAAGCAGCGTTATACTCATAACGCCAAACTCGTAATCTAGCTGAGTGTGTTTAAATGATGCTGTTTCATATCAGTGATATAAATTATAGGCAAAAGAGTACAGACCAGCACTCAAAATCATCCTTGTATTGATCACCATAAAATATGTGGGGGAAAAAACCTTCTGGGTCTCTCCGATGGACCCTGTAAATATCTATAAACAAAATAGTTATATAAAGGCTGTACTGCGCTGATTGGATAACAATTTAAAACTTTAGCTCACAGAAAAATTGACTTTTGAAGTGGGCGGCGGGGCGCAGGGTATTTGAAGTTATAGCGCATCTTCATTACAACCGATTAATTAAATTCCATCTAAAATACGTTCCAGATCTGATTTTATAAAGAGGAGAGTTTACCATCACTTTAAGTTAGGGAGAGTAGGGAGCAGGGGTGAGTATATTGCTCAGGTAGAGTGGTAGTTTCTCAGAAAAGTGGCAAGACAGGTGAAGAAAGTGTCTAGAGTCAAGTGAGAGCCAGTGTAGTTCTTTTAACATATCACATTGCAGCACAAATCGGCATAACGAGTTATTGAGAGTTGCGCGTTTACTGAGATGGATCTGAGCTACATTAAAGGTTATTCTAATTAAGTGCAGAGTTAGTTATTTTCCAAACTTCACGCACCACAAGAAGCACTATTAGAATTTTGTTCCATTTGTGTCACTGTTAAAGCCATTGTGTGACCTGTGTGCAGAATTCTAAGGGTCTCATGGGGCTAACGTCAAATAACAATTAAGATGTGTCCTAGTCTGAGTGATGTGTTTAGTGGATTATTGGTCTCTGGAAACAGGAACTGATAACAAAGCAAAAGAACGTTGTTGGTAATAGTGTGTAAACAAATGCTGTATACGTTCTATTTATTGTTTGTAAATGTTACATTGTGTCAATAAAGGTTCATATGGAAAATGGAATCTATAATTGAACAACAGTGATGTATAATTCTTAATATTATGCAGTTATATCTGTGTAGAGGGGGTACCAGGGAAGATACAGGAAACACCACCTGCATCCTGACTAACTCATTTCCTGGTCTCTAAATTTCTCCTCTGGTTTACAGATATAGCAATACCTCAGCGCCGCCCCCATATACATACAGTGTACAATACGAAGTCAGACTGCCATAATGTAAAATGCAGGAACTTATCGCCCTTTCTTGTATCAGGGATCTCCCCCACACTGTAAGATACAGGACCTGCCCCCCACACCGAATAATGTTGTGTCAAATTCCCCCCATACTGTGCCAAACAGTCTGATCTCCCCACACTGTACAATACAGGGTCTGATCTCCCCACACTGTACAATACAGGGTCTGATCTCCCCACACTGTACAATACAGGGTCTGATCTCCCACACACTGTACAATACAGGGTCTGATCTCCCACACACTGTACAATACAGGGTCTGATCTCCCCACACTGACAATACAGGGTCTGATCTCCCACACACTGTACAATACAGGGTCTGATCTCCCCACACTGTACAATACAGGGTCTGATCTCCCCCTCACTGTACAATACAGGGTCTGATCTCCCCACACTGTACAAAACAGGGTCTGATCTCCCCACACTGTACAATACAGGGTCTGATCACCCCCACACTGTACAATACAGGGTCTGATCGCCCCCACACTGTACAATACAGGGTCTGATCACCCCCACACTGTACAATACAGGGTCTGATCCTCCCACACTGTACAATACAGGGTCTGATCTCCCCACACTGTACAATACAGGGTCTGATCACCCCCACACTGTACAATGCAGGGTCTGATCTCCCCACACTGTACAATACAGGGTCTGATCACCCCCACACTGTACAATACAGGGTCTGATCACCCCCACACTGTACAATACAGGGTCTGATCACCCCCACACTGTACAATACAGGGTCTGATCACCCCCACACTGTACAATACAGGGTCTGATTACCCCCTCACTGTACAAAACAGAGTCTGATCTCCCCACACTGTACAAAACAGAGTCTGATCTCCCCACACTGTACAAAACAGGGTCTGATCTCCCCACACTGTACAATACAGGGTCTGATCTCCCCACACTGTACAATACAGGGTCTGATCACCCCCTCACTGTACAAAACAGAGTCTGATCTCCCCACACTGTACAAAACAGGGTCTGATCTCCCCACACTGTACAATACAGGGTCTGATCTCCCCACACTGTACAATACAGGGTCTGATCACCCCCTCACTGTACAATACAGGGTCTGATCGCCCCCACACTGTACAATACAGGGTCTGATCACCCCCACACTGTACAATACAGGGTCTGATCCTCCCACACTGTACAATACAGGGTCTGATCTCCCCACACTGTACAATACAGGGTCTGATCACCCCCACACTGTACAATGCAGGGTCTGATCTCCCCACACTGTACAATACAGGGTCTGATCACCCCCACACTGTACAATACAGGGTCTGATCACCCCCACACTGTACAATACAGGGTCTGATCACCCCCACACTGTACAATACAGGGTCTGATCACCCCCACACTGTACAATACAGGGTCTGATTACCCCCTCACTGTACAAAACAGAGTCTGATCTCCCCACACTGTACAAAACAGAGTCTGATCTCCCCACACTGTACAAAACAGGGTCTGATCTCCCCACACTGTACAATACAGGGTCTGATCTCCCCACACTGTACAATACAGGGTCTGATCACCCCCTCACTGTACAAAACAGAGTCTGATCTCCCCACACTGTACAAAACAGGGTCTGATCTCCCCACACTGTACAATACAGGGTCTGATCTCCCCACACTGTACAATACAGGGTCTGATCACCCCCTCACTGTACAAAACAGAGTTTGATCTCCCCCACACTGTACAAAACAGGGTCTGATCTCCCCACACTGTACAATACAGGGTCTGATCTCCCCCACACTGTACAATACAGGGTCTGATCTCCCCACACTGTACAATACAGGGTCTGATCTCCCCACACTGTACAATACAGGGTCTGATCACCCCCTCACTGTACAAAACAGAGTTTGATCTCCCCCACACTGTACAAAACAGGGTCTGATCTCCCCACACTGTACAATACAGGGTCTGATCTCCCCCACACTGTACAATACAGGGTCTGATTACCCCCTCACTGTACAAAACAGGGTCTGATCTCCCCACACTGTACAAAACAGGGTCTGATCTCCCCACACTGTACAATACAGGGTCTGATCTCCCCCACACTGTACAATACAGGGTCTGATTACCCCCTCACTGTACAAAACAGGGTCTGATCTCCCCACACTGTACAATACAGGGTCTGATCTCCCCCACACTGTACAAAACAGAGTCTGATCTCCCCACACTGTACAAAACAGAGTCTGATCTCCCCACACTGTACAATACAGGGTTTGATCACCCCCACACTGTACAATACAGGGTCTGATTACCCCCTCACTGTACAAAACAGAGTCTGATCTCCCCACACTGTACAAAACAGAGTCTGATCTCCCCACACTGTAGAATACAGGGTCTGATCTCCCCCACACTGTACAATACAGGGTCTGATTACCCCCTCACTGTACAAAACAGGGTCTGATCTCCCACACACTGTACAAAACAGGGTCTGATCTCCCCACACTGTACAATACAGGGTCTGATCTCCCCCTCACTGTACAAAACAGAGTTTGATCTCCCCCACACTGTACAATACAGGGTCTGATTACCCCCTCACTGTACAAAACAGGGTCTGATCTCCCCACACTGTACAATACAGGGTCTGATCTCCCCACACTGTACAATACAGGGTCTGATTACCCCCTCACTGTACAAAACAGAGTTTGATCTCCCCCACACTGTACAATACAGGGTCTGATCTCCCCACACTGTACAATACAGGGTCTGATCCTCCCACACTGTACAATACAGGGTCTGATCTCCCCACACTGTACAATACAGGGTCTGATCACCCCCACACTGTACAAAACAGGGTCTGATCTCCCCACACTGTACAATACAGGGTCTGATCTCCCCACACTGTACAATACAGGGTCTGATCTCCCCACACTGTACAATACAGGGTCTGATCACCCCCACACTGTACAAAACAGGGTCTGATCTCCCCACACTGTACAATACAGGGTCTGATCTCCCCACACTGTACAATACAGGGTCTGATCACCCCCTCACTGTACAATACAGGGTCTGATCTCCCCTCACTGTACAATACAGGGTCTGATCTCCCCACACTGTACAATACAGGGTCTGATCTCCCCACACTGTACAATACAGGGTCTGATCACCCCCTCACTGTACAATACAGGGTCTGATCTCCCCACACTGTACAATACAGGGTCTAATCACCCCCTCACTGTACAATACAGGGTCTGATCTCCCCACACTGTACAATACAGGGTCTGATTACCCCCTCACTGTACAATACACGGTCTGATCACCCCCTCACTGTACAATACAGGGTCTGATCACCCCCTCACTGTACAATACAGGGTCTGATCTCCCCACACTGTACAATACAGGGTCTGATCACCCCCTCACTGTACAATACAGGGTCTGATCCTCCCCACACTGTACAATACAGGGTCTGATTACCCCCTCACTGTACAATACAGGGTCTGATCTCCCCACACTGTACAATACAGGGTCTGATTACCCCCACACTGTACAATACAGGGTCTGATCTCCCCACACTGTACAAAACAGGGTCTGATCTCCCCACACTGTACAATACAGGGTCTGATTACCCCCTCACTGTACAATACAGGGTCTGATCTCCCCACACTGTACAATACAGGGTCTGATTACCCCCACACTGTACAATACAGGGTCTGATCTCCCCACACTGTACAATACAGGGTCTGATCACCCCCTCACTGTACAATACAGGGTCTGATCACCCCCTCACTGTACAATACAGGGTCTGATCACCCCCACACTGTGAAATACAGGATCCATTTTGCTTGCCGAAATGTAATGAATTGTTTACAAATAGCTCCTTTATATCGACATTTGAAATTGCTGCTTTTGCCTCTGGTATCCCATTTATACTGAGCATTTCAATATTTAAAGGGATAGTTTAGTCTAATTACAACTTTCATGATTCAGATAGAGCAGCAATTTTAAGCAACTTTATAATATACTCATTTTATAATTGTTTTCTTTTTTCTCTTGTTATCTTTATTTTAATGTAAGCTTAGGAGCGGGCCCATTTTTGGTTCAGACCTGGGTAGTGCTTGCTGATTGGTGGCTACATTTAGACACCAATCAGAAAGTGATACCCAGGTTCTGAACTAAAAATGAGCCGGCTCCTAAGCTTACATTCCTGCTTATTCAAATAAAAATACCAAGAGAAAGAAGAAAAATTGATAATGGGAGTACATTAAAAAGCTGCCTAACATTGCATCTGAATCATGAAAGTTTAATTTAGACTAGACTATCCCTTTAAGTATTGGCTATAGAAAAACTGTGTAAACATAGACAGCTGGGGTGTAGGAGAGATAAGTAATAAAATTACAACTTTCAGTTGTTCTCTCTAAGATTTGGGCTTTGCTATACAGACATAAGAGATTAGATAAGGAAGCATTTGTGTGTACAGAAAGTGGTAAAATAAGGACAGCTGATTTTTTTTCTGCAAGCTAAGCCCATTTTTATGGATTGTTTTGTCAAAGAACAAAGACAGCTATTTCACATCGAAAAACAAACCTAAATGCGCAATTTCTCATAATTTTATACTCTGCTGCTGGTATAACAAGTATTTGGAAACACATCAAGTGTTACAGTACATTGTCCCTTTAAAAAAAAAAGAAAAGAAATAAAAGTTAAATCGTTTGAAAGTTATGAATAATACATAATGCAAAGATTTCTGTTAAAGAGACAGTCTACTCCAAAATGTATATTGTTTCAAATGATAGCTAATCCCTTTATTACCCATTCCCCAGTTTTACATAACCAACACAGTTATATTACTATACTTTTTACCTCTGGGATTAACTTGTATCACAGCCTCCGCAGACTTCCCCCTTATTTGAGTTATTTTATACAGACTTGCATTTTAGCCAATCAGTGCTGACTCATAAATAACTCCACAGGAGTGAGCACAGTATAATCTATATGGCACACATGAACTAGCACAGTCTGCCTGTAGTGCACGGGGGTGAGCATAGTTTTATAAATATAGCACACATGAACTAGCAGTGCCTTCCTGTAAAAAGCTATAAAAATGCACTGAGTTAAAGGTGGCCTCCAGGGACTTAGAAACTGGCAGACATTTAGAGGTTTAAATGTTATAAAGTATATTAATATAACAATGCTGGTTGTGCAAAGCTTTTTAAACAATAACAATTTGGAGTAGACTGTCCCTTTAAGTATAACTAACTGTTTAGTGCTATTTTATTACAACAATAAAACAGACTATTTTATGTCCCTTAAAATTTCTAGTTCCTTCATCTTCTGTGTTCAAAACGAAAACAATCTGTTGTGTTTAATACAAACAAGAAACTGGCGAAGTCAAGATCTCTGCACTAAAACACGTAGGGTGGGAGTCACCTGTTGTGATTAAATCCACAAGCCAAGATTACAGTAGAGAGAGAAGGGACGGGGGGGGGGGGAGGGTGACCAATCCCATGGGGAAATAAGATAAATCCGCCTCCAGCTAACCAGGGAATCCTGAAGTAACAGAAAGCCTGTAATACATTCCTCTACTGGTCTCACAGAAAGTCTGTAATACACTCCTCTACAGAAAGCCTGTAATACACTCATCTACTGGTCTCACAGAGAGCCTGTAATACACTCCTCTACTGGTCTCACAGAAAGTCTGTAATACACTCCTCTACTGGTCTCACAGAAAGTCTGTAATACACTCCTCTACAGAAAGCCTGTAATACACTCATCTACTGGTCTCACAGAGAGCCTGTAATACACTCCTCTACTGGTCTCACAGAAAACCTGTAATACACTCCTCTACTGGTCTCACAGAAAGCCTGTAATACACTCATCTACTGGTCTCACAGAGAGCCTGTAATACACTCCTCTACTGGTCTCACAGAAAGCCTGTAATACACTCATCTACTGATCTCACAGAAAACCTGTAATACACTCATCTACTGGTCTCACAGAAAGCCTGTAATACACTCCTCTACTGGTCTCACAGAAAACCTGTAATACACTCATCTACTGGTCTCACAGAGAGCCTGTAATACACTCATCTACTGGTCTCACAGAGAGCCTGTAATACACTCATCTACTGGTCTCACAGAAAGCCTGTAATACACTCATCTACTGATCTCACAGAGAGCCTGTAATACACTCCTCTACTGGTCTCACAGAAAACCTGTAATACACTCATCTACTGGTCTCACAGAAAGCCTGTAATACACTCCTCTACTGATCTCACAGAAAACCTGTAATACACTCATCTACTGGTCTCACAGAAAACCTGTAATACACTCATCTACTGATCTCACAGAATACCTGTAATACACTCATCTACTGGTCTCACAGAGAGCCTGTAATACACTCCTCTACTGGTCTCACAGAAAGCCTGTAATACACTCCTCTACTGGTCTCACAGAGAGCCTGTAATACACTCCTCTACTGGTCTCACAGAGAGCCTGTAATACACTCCTCTACTGGTCTCACAGAAAGCCTGTAATACACTCCTCTACTGATCTCACAGAAAACCTGTAATACACTCATCTACTGGTCTCACAGAAAACCTGTAATACACTCATCTACTGATCTCACAGAATACCTGTAATACACTCCTCTACTGATCTCACAGAAAGCCTGTAATACACTCATCTACTGGTCTCACAGAAAGCCTGTAATACACTCCTCTACTGATCTCACAGAAAACCTGTAATACACTCATCTACTGGTCTCACAGAAAACCTGTAATACACTCATCTACTGGTCTCACAGAAAGTCTGTAATACACTCCTCTACAGAAAGCCTGTAATACACTCATCTACTGGTCTCACAGAGAGCCTGTAATACACTCCTCTACTGGTCTCACAGAAAGTCTGTAATACACTCCTCTACTGGTCTCACAGAAAGTCTGTAATACACTCCTCTACAGAAAGCCTGTAATACACTCCTCTACTGGTCTCACAGAAAGTCTGTAATACACTCCTCTACTGGTCTCACAGAAAGTCTGTAATACACTCCTCTACAGAAAACCTGTAATACACTCCTCTACTGGTCTCACAGAAAGCCTGTAATACACTCATCTACTGGTCTCACAGAGAGCCTGTAATACACTCCTCTACTGGTCTCACAGAAAACCTGTAATACACTCCTCTACTGGTCTCACAGAAAGCCTGTAATACACTCATCTACTGGTCTCACAGAGAGCCTGTAATACACTCCTCTACTGGTCTCACAGAAAGCCTGTAATACACTCATCTACTGATCTCACAGAAAACCTGTAATACACTCATCTACTGGTCTCACAGAAAGCCTGTAATACACTCCTCTACTGGTCTCACATAAAACCTGTAATACACTCATCTACTGGTCTCACAGAGAGCCTGTAATACACTCATCTACTGGTCTCACAGAGAGCCTGTAATACACTCATCTACTGGTCTCACAGAAAGCCTGTAATACACTCATCTACTGATCTCACAGAGAGCCTGTAATACACTCCTCTACTGGTCTCACAGAAAACCTGCAATACACTCATCTACTGGTCTCACAGAAAGCCTGTAATACACTCCTCTACTGATCTCACAGAAAACCTGTAATACACTCATCTACTGGTCTCACAGAAAACCTGTAATACACTCATCTACTGATCTCACAGAATACCTGTAATACACTCATCTACTGGTCTCACAGAGAGCCTGTAATACACTCCTCTACTGGTCTCACAGAAAGCCTGTAATACACTCCTCTACTGGTCTCACAGAGAGCCTGTAATACACTCCTCTACTGGTCTCACAGAGAGCCTGTAATACACTCTTCTACTGGTCTCACAGAAAGCCTGTAATACACTCCTCTACTGATCTCACAGAAAACCTGTAATACACTCATCTACTGGTCTCACAGAAAACCTGTAATACACTCATCTACTGATCTCACAGAATACCTGTAATACACTCCTCTACTGATCTCACAGAAAGCCTGTAATACACTCATCTACTGGTCTCACAGAAAGCCTGTAATACACTCCTCTACTGATCTCACAGAAAACCTGTAATACACTCATCTACTGGTCTCACAGAAAACCTGTAATACACTCATCTACTGATCTCACAGAGAGCCTGTAATACACTCATCTACTGATCTCACAGAAAGCCTGTAATACACTCATCTACTGATCTCACAGAATACCTGTAATACACTCATCTACTGGTCTCACAGAGAGCCTGTAATACACTCCTCTACTGGTCTCACAGAAAACCTGTAATACACTCCTCTACTGGTCTCACAGAAAACCTGTAATACACTCCTCTACTGGTCTCACAGAAAGTCTGTAATACACTCCTCTACTGGTCTCACAGAAAACCTGTAATACACTCATCTACTGGTCTCACAGAAAGCCTGTAATACACTCCTCTACTGGTCTCACAGAAAGCCTGTAATACACTCCTCTACTGGTCTCACAGAAAGCCTGTAATACACTCCTCTACTGGTCTCACAGAATACCTGTAATACACTCCTCTACTGGTCTCACAGAATACCTGTAATACACTCCTCTACTGGTCTCACAGAATACCTGTAATACACTCCTCTACTGGTCTCACAGAATGCCTGTAATACACTCCTCTACTGGTCTCACAGAAAGCCTGTAATACACTCCTCTACTGATCTCATAGAAAGCCTGTAATACACTCCTCTACTGGTCTCACAGAAATCCTGTAATACACTCCTCTACTGATCTCACAGAATACCTGTAATACACTCCTCTACTGGTCTCACAGAAAGCCTGTAATACACTCCTCTAATGGTCTCACAGAATACCTGTAATACACTCATCTACTGGTCTCACAGAAAGCCTGTAATACACTCCTCTAATGGTCTCACAGAAAGTCTGTAATACACTCCTCTACTGGTCTCACAGAATACCTGTAATACACTCATCTACTGGTCTCACAGAAAGCCTGTAATACACTCCTCTACTGGTCTCACAGAATACCTGTAATACACTCCTCTACTGGTTTCACAGAAAGCCTGTAATACACTCCTCTACTGGTTTCACAGAAAGCCTGTAATACACTCCTCTACTGGTCTCACAGAAAGCCTGTAATACACTCATCTACTGGTCTCACAGAAAGTCTGTAATACACTCCTCTACTGGTCTCACAGAATACCTGTAATACACTCATCTACTGGTCTCACAGAAAGCCTGTAATACACTCCTCTACTGGTCTCACAGAATACCTGTAATACACTCCTCTACTGGTCTCACAGAAAGCCTGTAATACACTCATCTACTGATCTCACAGAAAGCCTGTAATACACTCATCTACTGATCTCACAGAAAACCTGTAATACACTCCTCTACTGGTCTCACAGACAGCCTGTAATACACTCCTCTACTGGTCTCACAGAAAGCCTGTAATAAACTCATCTACTGATCTCACAGAGAGCCTGTAATACACTCATCTACTGGTCTCACAGAAAGCCTGTAATACACTCCTCTACTGATCTCACAGAAAGCCTGTAATACACTCCTCTACTGATCTCACAGAAAGCCTGTAATACACTCCTCTACTGGTCTCACAGAAAGCCTGTAATACACTCATCTACTGGTCTCACAGAGAGCCTGTAATACACTCATCTACTGATCTCACAGAAAGCCTGTAATACACTCATCTACTGATCTCACAGAGAGCCTGTAATACACTCATCTACTGATCTCACAGAAAGCCTGTAATACACTCCTCTACTGATCTCACAGAAAGCCTGTAATACACTCATCTACTGGTCTCACAGAATACCTGTAATAAACTCCTCTACTGGTCTCACAGAATACCTGTAATACACTCATCTACTGGTCTCACAGAAAGCCTGTAATACACTCCTCTACTGGTCTCACAGAAAGCCTGTAATACACTCATCTACTGGTCTCACAGAGAGCCTGTAATACACTCATCTACTGATCTCACAGAAAGCCTGTAATACACTCATCTACTGATCTCACAGAGAGCCTGTAATACACTCATCTACTGATCTCACAGAAAGCCTGTAATACACTCCTCTACTGATCTCACAGAAAGCCTGTAATACACTCATCTACTGGTCTCACAGAGAGCCTGTAATACACTCATCTACTGATCTCACAGAAAGCCTGTAATACACTCATCTACTGATCTCACAGAGAGCCTGTAATACACTCATCTACTGGTCTCACAGAATACCTGTAATAAACTCCTCTACTGGTCTCACAGAATACCTGTAATACACTCATCTACTGGTCTCACAGAAAGCCTGTAATACACTCCTCTACTGGTCTCACAGAAAGCCTGTAATACACTCATCTACTGGTCTCACAGAAAGTCTGTAATACACTCATCTACTGGTCTCACAGAATACCTGTAATACACTCCTCTACTGGTCTCACAGAAAGCCTGTAATACACTCCTCTACTGATCTCACAGAAAGCCTGTAATACACTCATCTACTGGTCTCACAGAAAGCCTGTAATACACTCCTCTACTGGTCTCACAGAAAGCCTGTAATACACTCCTCTACTGATCTCACAGAAAGCCTGTAATACACTCATCTACTGGTCTCACAGAGAGCCTGTAATACACTCATCTACGGATCTCACAGAAAGCCTGTAATACACTCCTCTACTGGTCTCACAGAATACCTGTAATACACTCATCTACTGGTCTCACAGAATACCTGTAATACACTCCTCTACTGGTCTCACAGACTACCTGTAATACACTCATCTACTGGTCTCACAGAATACCTGTAATACACTCCTCTAGTGGTCTCACAGAAAGCCTGTAATACACTCCTCTACTGATCTCATAGAAAGCCTGTAATACACTCCTCTACTGGTCTCACAGACAGCCTGTAATAAACTCCTCTACTGGTCTCACAGAAAGCCTGTAATACACTCATCTACTGATCTCACAGAAAACCTGTAATACACTCATCTACTGATCTCACAGAAAGCCTGTAATACACTCATCTACTGATCTCACAGAAAACCTGTAATACACTCCTCTACTGGTCTCACAGAATACCTGTAATACACTCACCTACTGATCTCACAGAAAACCTGTAATACACTCCTCTACTGATCTCACAGAAAGCCTGTAATACACTCATCTACTGATCTCACAGAAAGCCTGTAATAAACTCCTCTACTGGTCTCACAGAAAGCCTGTAATACACTCATCTACTGATCTCACAGAGAGCCTGTAATACACTCATCTACTGGTCTCACAGAAAGCCTGTAATACACTCCTCTACTGGTCTCACAGAAAGCCTGTAATACACTCCTCTACTGGTCTCACAGAAAGCCTGTAATACACTCATCTACTGGTCTCACAGAAAGCCTGTAATACACTCCTCTACTGGTCTCACAGAAAGCCTGTAATACACTCCTCTACTGGTCTCACAGAAAGTCTGTAATACACTCCTCTACTGGTCTCACAGAAAGCCTGTAATACACTCCTCTACTGGTCTCACAGAAAGCCTGTAATACACTCCTCTACTGGTCTCACAGAAAACCTGTAATACACTCCTCTACTGGTCTCACAGAAAGCCTGTAATACACTCCTCTACTGGTCTCACAGAAAGTCTGTAATACACTCCTCTACTGGTCTCACAGAAAGCCTGTAATACACTCCTCTACTGGTCTCACAGAAAGCCTGTAATACACTCCTCTACTGGTCTCACAGAAAACCTGTAATACACTCCTCTACTGGTCTCACAGAAAGCCTGTAATACACTCCTCTACTGGTCTCACAGAAAGCCTGTAATACACTCATCTACTGGTCTCTCAGAAAGCCTGTAATACACTCATCTACTGGTCTCACAGAAAGCCTGTAATACACTCATCTACTGGTCTCACAGAAAGCCTGTAATACACTCCTCTACTGGTGTCACAGAAAGCCTGTAATACACTCATCTACTGGTCTCACAGAAAGCCTGTAATACACTCCTTTACTGGTCTCACAGAAAGCCTGTAATACACTCATCTACTGGTCTCACAGAAAGCCTGTAATACACTTCTTTACTGGTCTCACAGAAAGCCTGTAATACACTCCTCTACTAGTCTCACAGAAAGTCTGTAATACACTCCTCTACTGGTCTCACAGAAAACCTGTAATACACTCCTCTACTGGTCTCACAGAAAACCTGTAATACACTCCTCTACTGGTCTCACAGACAGCCTGTAATACACTCCTCTACTGGTCTCACAGAAAGTCTGTAATACACTCCTCTACTGGTCTCACAGAAAGCCTGTAATACACTCATCTACTGGTCTCACAGAATACCTGTAATACACTCCTCTACTGGTCTCACAGAAAGCCTGTAATACACTCCTCTACTGGTCTCACAGAAAGGCTGTAATACACTCCTCTACTTGTCTAACAGAAAGCCTGTAATACACTCCTCTACTGGTCTCACAGAAAGCCTGTAATACACTCCTCTACTGGTCTCACAGAAAGCCTGTAATACACTCCTCTACTGGTCTCACAGAAAGCCTGTAATACACTCCTCTACTGGTCTCACAGAAAGCCTGTAATACACTCCTCTACTGGTCTCACAGAAAGCCTGTAATACACTCCTCTACTGATCTCATAGAAAGCCTGTAATACACTCCTCTACTGATCTCATAGAAAGCCTGTAATACACTCCTCTACTGGTCTCACAGAAAGCCTGTAATACACTCCTCTACTGGTCTCACAGAAAGCCTGTAATACACTCCTCTACTGATCTCACAGAAAGCCTGTAATACACTCCTCTACTGGTCTCACAGAAAGCCTGTAATACACTCCTCTACTGATCTCATAGAAAGCCTGTAATACACTCCTCTACTGGTCTCACAGCCAGCCTGTAATACACTCCTCTACTGGTCTTACAGAAAGCCTGTAATACACTCCTGTACTGGTCTCACAGAAAGCCTGTAATACACTCCTCTACTGGTCTTACAGAAAGCCTGTAATACACTCCTCTACTGGTCTCACAGAAATCCTGTAATACACTCCTCTAATGGTCTCACAGAAAGCCTGTAATACACTCCTCTACTGGTCTCACAGAAAGCCTGTAATACACTCCTCTACTGGTCTCACAGAATACCTGTAATACACTCATCTACTGGTCTCACAGAATACCTGTAATACACTCCTCTACTGGTCTCACAGAAAGCCTGTAATACACTCCTCTACTGATCTCACAGAAAGCCTGTAATACACTCCTCTACTGATCTCATAGAAAGCCTGTAATACACTCCTCTACTGGTCTCACAGACAGCCTGTAATACACTCCTCTACTGGTCTTACAGAAAGCCTGTAATACACTCCTGTACTGGTCTCACAGGAAGCCTGTAATACACTCCTCTACTGGTCTTACAGAAAGCCTGTAATACACTCCTCTACTGGTCTCACAGAAATCCTGTAATACACTCCTCTAATGGTCTCACAGAAAGCCTGTAATACACTCCTCTACTGGTCTCACAGAAAGCCTGTAATACACTCCTCTACTGGTCTCACAGAATACCTGTAATACACTCATCTACTGGTCTCACAGAATACCTGTAATACACTCCTCTACTGGTCTCACAGAAAGCCTGTAATACACTCCTCTACTGATCTCATAGAAAGCCTGTAATACACTCCTCTACTGGTCTCACAGAAAACCTGTAATACACTCCTCTACTGGTCTAACAGAAAGCCTGTAATACACTCCTCTACTGGTCTCACAGAAAGCCTGTAATACACTCCTCTACTGGTCTCACAGAAAGCCTGTAATACACTTCTTTACTGGTCTCACAGAAAGCCTGTAATACACTCATCTACTGGTCTCACAGAAAGCCTGTAATACACTCCTCTACTGGTCTCACAGAAAGCCTGTAATACACTCCTCTACTGGTCTCACAGAAAGCCTGTAATAAAATCCTCTACTGGTCTCACAGAATACCTGTAATACACTTCTCTACTGGTCTCACGGAAAGCCTGTAATACACTCCTCTATTGATCTCACAGAAAGCC
Source organism: Bombina bombina (assembly GCF_027579735.1). Taxonomy (NCBI): domain Eukaryota; kingdom Metazoa; phylum Chordata; class Amphibia; order Anura; family Bombinatoridae; genus Bombina; species Bombina bombina. The sequence goes on from NC_069508.1 coordinate 12,123,189, forward strand.
TGTAATACACTCCTCTACTGGTCTCACAGAAAGCCTGTAATACACTCCTCTACTGGTCTAACAGAAAGCCTGTAATAAAATCCTCTACTGGTCTCACAGTATACCTGTAATACACTTCTCTACTGGTCTCACAGAAAGCCTGTAATACACTCCTCTACTGGTCTCAGACATTTTTGCACTACACCTTTTTTAGTGCCTACTAGAACTATCGCTATTTCAGAGTTTATCTTCATTTGCCTCACGCAGTTGCAATCACTCACAGCCCTGCGAGGGGGCGGTGATGTGTAAACGCCAGCAGTAATACCATCTGAAATCACCCATGCAATAAGCATCACTTCTGGCTCTCTGTTCATGTGGTGTTTAAATGTGGGTGCTTAGTGCCCATGCAGAATGAAATATATTGCTGAAACAGTGAAAGACTTTACTACACACAAGAGTTTTGCTAATTCATGTGTATTATATTTGCCAGCTCTCCCTAATTTCCTGGGACAATAATTGTTTTGGCCCTCCTGTTACAGAATTGTATAATTGTCCCTGAAGTCATTGTACAAATCTTCCTGAGGCATAGGCACAGTTGTGTCTGACTGTTGGCATCGGATATGAGGGGTTTGTTTGCCCTATGTAAACATCTGTTTGTATGTTGTATCCTGCCCTTTACATTAGAGCAACATGCTAAAAATATATCTATCACCTGCTATAATCTGCCCACCTCAAAGGTTCTGTGTCAAAAAGCATAAGTTTGAAGGCACCAATCAGTAGCTAGTATCTACTAGTGCATCACTGCTCCTAAAACTACTTAGGTATGCTTTTCAACCAAAGGATACAAGGATACCAATAGATCAAAGTGAACTGGATAACAATGGTACATTTAATAGTCCCTTAATGGGACATATTACTTGCATTTTTATCATGTACATGAATGAGAAGTTGTTAAACATGTTCAAAATATGTTTTGTGTGAAAATAAATGTTCATAAAAAGCTAAAACTAACAAGAAGGGCGGCTCACTGGCTAATAGGAACAAGTCCTACATAAAAAAGGTGGTTTTGGTAAAAGATGTTCATTATGAACCAGTAATTATTGTTATAGTGATATACAAATTAAACTGATAACGATGTTATTGTAATGATGTATCCTGAAGAATTCTGTATATTGATGGATATGATGCTTCAAATGTTTGAATATGTATAATTAGAATTTATTTGATTTAATAAAAATATTTAAAACAAAAAAGGTGGTTTATTCAACACAGAAGCATTGTTTTTGGGGAAAGGTGCTGTAATACAGGTTTAAAAACCTCTCTCTTTTAGATGAAACAGAAAATAAAACAAGAGTATCATGTCCCTCTAAATTCCAATTCCTAAACCATAAAATGTCATTATTACTTTTCTGTCCTTATGTTGTTACAAAATATCGCCCTTTTGTGTCTTGTGACTTTGAAGAAGGAAAACAGAGAAAGAAAAATCCAATGTGATACCCCGCAGCCCACTGGCATACAAGTGGTTAACCCTAAGCTTACATAGCATATGCAGCCATAACCCTAACCACAACGCCACCACTAGCCGGCCACAGGTGCCATGGGTAAAGGGGACATTAGCTGGTGAAAAGAAAATATAGCCTGATGCCTTTTGTGGTCTAACTTTCCTACATTACTGCTAGATTACGAGTCTTGCGTTAGCCTTACAAAGCAGCGTTGAGAGGTCCCAACGCTGCTTTTTAACGCCCGCTGGTATTACGAGTCTGGCAGGTACAGGTGTACCGCTCACTTTTCTTCCGCGACTCGAGAATACCACAAATCCCCTTACGTCAATTGCGTATCCTATCTTTTCAATGGGATTTGCCTAACGCTGGTATTAAGAGTCTTGGAAGAAGTGAGCGGTACACCCTCTCCTGTCAAGACTTCTACCGCATTTAAAAGTCAGTAGTTAAGAGTTTTATGGGCAAACGCGTAACATAAAACTCAACTAAAGTGCTAAAAAGTACACTAACACCCATAAACTACCTATTAACCCCTAAACCGAGCACCCCCCTACATCGGAAACACTTTAATAAATATATTAACCTCTAATCTGCCGACCGCACATCGCCGCCATTTTAATAAATATATTAACCCCTAAACCACCGCACTCCCACCTCGCAAACACTAGTTAAATTTTATTAACCCCTAATCTGCCGTCCCTAACATTGCGACACCTTCCTACATTTATTAACCCCTAATCTGCCACCCCCAACGTCGCCGCTACTATATTAAAGATATTAACCCCTAAACCTAAGTCTAAACCTAACCCTAACCCCCCTAACTTAAATATAATTTAAAATAATCTAAATAAAATTACTACAATTAAATAAATAATCCTATTTAAAACTAAATACTTACCTATAAAATAAACCCTAAGCTAGCAACAATATAACTAATAGTTACATTGTAGCTAGCTAAGGCCTAGATTTAGAGTTCGGCGGTAGCCGTCAAAACCAGCGTTAGAGGCTCCTAACGCTGGTTTTGGGCGCCCGCTGGTATTTGGAGTCAGTGATTAAAGGGTCTAACGCTCACTTTTCAGCCGCGACTTTTCCATACCGCAGATCCCCCTACGCCATTTGCGTAGCCTATCTTTTCAATGGGATCTTTCTAACGCTGGTATTTAGAGTCGTTTCTGCAGTGAGCGTTAGAGCTCTAACGACAAGATTCCAGCCGCCTGAAAATAGCAGGAGTTAAGAGCTTTCTGGCTAACGCCGGTTCATAAAGCTCTTAACTACTGTACCCTAAAGTACACTAACACCCATAAACTACCTATGTACCCCTAAACCGAGGTCCCCCCACATCGCCGCCACTCGATTAAAATTTTTAACCCCTAATCTGCCGACCGCCACCTACGTTATACTTATGTACCCCTAATCTGCTGACCCTAACCCCGCCGACCCCTATATTATATTTATTAACCCCTAACTTGCCCCACACAACGTCGCCGCCAGCTACTTAAAATAATTAACCCCTAATCTTCCGACCGCAAATCGCCGCCACCTACGTTATCCCTATGTACCCCTAATCTGCTGCCCCTAACATCGCCGACCCCTATGTTATATTTATTAACCCCTAATCTGCCCCCCACAACGTCGCCGACACCTACCTACACTTATTAACCCCTAATCTGCCGAGCGGACCTGAGCGCTACTATAATAAAGTTATTAACCCCTAATCCGCCTCACTAACCCTATCATAAATAGTATTAACCCCTAATCTGCCCTCCCTAACATCGCCGACACCTAACTTCAATTATTAACCCCTAATCTGCCGACCGGAGCTCACCGCTATTCTAATAAATGTATTAACCCCTAAAGCTAAGTCTAACCCTAACACTAACACCCCCCTAAGTTAAATATAATTTTTATCTAACGAAATAAATTAACTCTTATTAAATAACTTATTCCTATTTAAAGCTAAATACTTACCTGTAAAATAAATCCTAATATAGCTACAATATAAATTACATTTATATTATAGCTATTTTAGGATTAATATTTATTTTACAGGCAACTTTGTAATTATTTTAACCAGGTACAATAGCTATTAAATAGTTAAGAACTATTTAATAGTTACCTAGTTAAAATAATTAAAAATTTACCTGTAAAATAAATCCTAACCTAAGATATAATTAAACCTAACACTACCCTATCAATAAATTAATTAAATAAACTACCTACAATTACCTACAATTAACCTAACACTACACTATCAATAAATTAATTAAACACAATTGCTACAAATAAATACAATTAAATAAACTATCTAAAGTACAAAAAATAAAAAAGAACTAAGTTACAGAAAATAAAAAAATATTTACAAACATAAGAAAAATATTACAACAATTTTAAACTAATTACACCTACTCTAAGCCCCCTAATAAAATAACAAAGACCCCCAAAATAAAAAATTCCCTACCCTATTCTAAAATACAAAAATTACAAGCTCTTTTACCTTACCAGCCCTGAACAGGGCCCTTTGCGGGGCATGCCCCAAGAATTGCAGCTCTTTTGCCTGTAAAAAAATACATACAATACCCCCCCCCAACATTACAACCCACCACCCACATACCCCTAATCTAACCCAAACCCCCTTAAATAAACCTAACACTAATCCCCTGAAGATCTTCCTACCTTGTCTTCACCATCCAGGTATCACCGATCCGTCCTGGCTCCAAGATCTTCATCCAACCCAAGCGGGGGTTGGCGATCCATAATCCGGTGCTCCAAAGTCTTCCTCCTATCCGGCAAGAAGAGGACACCGGACCGGCAAACATCTTCTCCAAGCGGCATCTTCTATGTTCTTCCATCCGATGACGACCGGCTCCATCTTGAAGACCTCCAGCGCGGATCCATCCTCTTCTTCCGACGACTAGACGACGAATGACGGTTCCTTTAAGGGACGTCATCCAAGATGGCGTCCCTCGAATTCCGATTGGCTGATAGGATTCTATCAGCCAATCGGAATTAAGGTAGGAATATTCTGATTGGCTGATGGAATCAGCCAATCAGAATCAAGTTCAATCCGATTGGCTGATCCAATCAGCCAATCAGATTGAGCTCGCATTCTATTGGCTGATCGGAACAGCCAATAGAATGCGAGCTCAATCTGATTGGCTGATTGGATCAGCCAATCGGATTGAACTTGATTCTGATTGGCTGATTCCATCAGCCAATCAGAAAATTCCTACCTTAATTCCGATTGGCTGATAGAATCCTATCAGCCAATCGGAATTCGAGGGACGCCATCTTGGATGACGTCCCTTAAAGGAACCGTCATTCGTCGTCTAGTCGTCGGAAGAAGAGGATGGATCCGCGCTGGAGGTCTTCAAGATGGAGCCGGTCGTCATCGGATGGAAGAACATAGAAGATGCCGCTTGGAGAAGATGTTTGCCGGTCCGGATGTCCTCTTCTTGCCGGATAGGAGGAAGACTTTGGAGCACCGGATTATGGATCGCCAACCCCCGCTTGGGTTGGATGAAGATCTTGGAGCCAGGACGGATCGGTGATACCTGGATGGTGAAGACAAGGTAGGAAGATCTTCAGGGGATTAGTGTTAGGTTTATTTAAGGGGGTTTGGGTTAGATTAGGGGTATGTGGGTGGTGGGTTGTAATGTTGGGGGGGGGGTATTGTATGTTTTTTTTTACAGGCAAAATAGCTGCAATTCTTGGGGCATGCCCCGCAAAGGGCCCTGTTCAGGGCTGGTAAGGTAAAAGAGCTTGTAATTTTTGTATTTTAGAATAGGGTAGGGAATTTTTTATTTTGGGGGTCTTTGTTATTTTATTAGGGGGCTTAGAGTAGGTGTAATTAGTTTAAAATTGTTGTAATATTTTTCTTATGTTTGTAAATATTTTTTTATTTTCTGTAACTTAGTTCTTTTTTATTTTTTGTACTTTAGATAGTTTATTTAATTGTATTTATTTGTAGCAATTGTGTTTAATTAATTTATTGATAGTGTAGTGTTAGGTTAATTGTAGGTAATTGTAGGTAGTTTATTTAATTATTTTATTGATAGGGTAGTGTTAGGTTTAATTATAACTTAGGTTAGGATTTATTTTACAGGTAAATTTTTAATTATTTTAACTAGGTAACTATTAAATAGTTCTTAACTATTTAATAGCTATTGTACCTGGTTAAAATAATTACAAAGTTGCCTGTAAAATAAATATTAATCCTAAAATAGCTATAATATAAATGTAATTTATATTGTAGCTATATTAGGATTTATTTTACAGGTAAGTATTTAGCTTTAAATAGGAATAAGTTATTTAATAAGAGTTAATTTATTTCGTTAGATAAAAATTATATTTAACTTAGGGGGGTGTTAGTGTTAGGGTTAGACTTAGCTTTAGGGGTTAATACATTTATTAGAATAGCGTTGAGCTCCGGTCGGCAGATTAGGGGTTAATAATTGAAGTTAGGTGTCGGCGATGTTAGGGAGGGCAGATTAGGGGTTAATACTATTTGTGATAGGGTTAGTGAGGCGGATTAGGGGTTAATACATTTATTATAGTAGCGCTCAGGTCCGCTCGGCAGATTAGGGGTTAATAAGTGTAGGTAGGTGTCGGCGACGTTGTGGGGGGCAGATTAGGGGTTAATAAATATAACATAGGGGTCGGCGATGTTAGGGCAGCAGATTAGGGGTACATAGGGATAACGTAGGTGGCGGCGGTTTACGGAGCGGCAGATTAGGGGTTAAAAGTGTAATGCAGGGGTCAGCGATAGCGGGGGCGGCAGATTAGGGGTTAATAAGTGTAAGGTTAGGGGTGTTTAGACTCGGGGTACATGTTAGAGTGTTAGGTGCAGACGTAGGAAGTGTTTCCCCATAGGAAACAATGGGGCTGCGTTAGGAGCTGAACGCTGCTTTTTTGCAGGTGTTAGGTTTTTTTTCAGCTCAAACAGCCCCATTGTTTCCTATGGGAGAATCGTGCACGAGCACGTTTTTGAGGCCGGCCGCGTCCGTAAGCAACTCTGGTATCGAGAGTTGCATTTGCGGTAAATATGCTCTACGCTCCTTTTTTGGAGCCTAACGCAGCATTTGTTTGAACTCTCGATACCAGAGTTAAATTTATGGTGCGGCCAGAAAAAAACCCGCGGAGCGTTAACAGCCCTTTTACCGCCGAACTCTAAATCTAGGCCTTAGGGTTTATATTTATTTTACAGGCAACTTTGTATTTATTTTAACTAGGTACAATAGTTATTAAATAGTTACTACCTAGTTAAAATAAATACAAATATACCTGTAAAATAAATCCTAACCTAAGTTACAATTACACCTAACACTACACTATCATTAAATAAATTACCTAAACTACCTACAATTAATTACAATTAAATTAAATAAACTAAAGAACGAAAAGCAACAAACACTAAATTACAGAAAATAAAAAAATAATTAAAATTTTTTAAAACTAATTACACCTACTCTAATCCCCCAATAAAATAAAAAAGCCCCCCAAAATAATAAAATTCCCTACCCTATACTAAATTACAAATAGCCCTTAAAAGGGCCTTTTGCGGGGCATTGCCCCAAAGTAATCAGCTCTTTCACCTGTAAAAAAAAATATAAACCCCCCCAATATTAAAACCCACCACCCACACACCCAACCCTACTCTAAAACCCACCCAATCCCACCTTAATAAAACCTAACACTAACCCCTTGAAGATCACCCAACCTTGAGACGTCTTCACCCAGCCGGGCACAAGTGGTCCTCCAGAGGGGCAGAAGTCTTCATCCGATCCAGGCAGAAGAGGTCCTCCAAGCGGCAGAAGTCTTCATCCAGGCGGCATCTTCTATCTTCATCCATCCGGAGCGGAGCGGGTCCATCTTCAATCCAGCCGACGCGGAGCCATCCTCTTCAAACGAAGTCCAAGCGAAGAATGAAGGTTCCTTTAAATTACGTCATCCTTTAAATGACGGCTGGATTGAAGATGGACCCACTCTGCTCCGGATGGATGAAGATAGAAGATGCCGCCTGGATGAAGACTTCTGCCGCTTGGAGGACCTCTTCTGCCCGGATCGGATGAAGACTTCTGCCCCTCTGGAGGTCCACTTGTGCCCGGCTAGGTGAAGACGTCTCAAGGTAGGGTGATCTTCAGGGGGTAGTGTTAGGTTTTTTTAAGGGGGGATTGGGTGGGTTTTAGAGTAGGGTTGGGTGTGTGGGTGGTGGGTTTTAATGTTGGGGAAGGTATTGTATTTTTTTTACAGGTGAAAGAGCTGATTACTTTGGGGCAATGCCCTGCAAAACGCCCTTTTAAGGGCTATTTGTAATTTAGTGTAGGGTAGGAAATTTAATTATTTTGAGGGGCTTTTTTTATTTTATTAGGGGGATTAGATTAGGTGGAATTAGTTTAAAATTCTTGTAATTCTTTTTTTTCTGTAATTTAGTGTTTTTTTCATAATTTAGTTTATTTTATTTAATTGTAATTAATTGTAGGTAGTTTAGGTAATTAGTTTAATTATAGTGTAGTGTTAGGTGTAATTGTAACTTAGGTTAGGTTTTATTTTACAGGTAATTTTGTACTTATTTTAGCTAGGTAGTTATTAAATAGTTAATAACTATTTAATATCTATTCTACCTAGTTAAATAAATACAAAGTTGCCTGTAAAATAAATATAAATCCTAAGCTAGCTACAATGTAACTATTAGTTATATTGTAGCTAGCTTAGGGTTTATTTTATCGGTAAGTATTTAGTTTTAAATAGGATTAATTTATTTAATTATGGTAAATTTATTTTGTTTAATTTAAATTATATTTAAGTTAGGGGTGTGTATATATATAACGCATCTAATGCAACTCCTCTATTGTACCATAAAACTCTCCCTATAACCACTTATTGCACCTTATAACACTCCCTATAACTCCTCCTATTGCACCATATAACCCTCCCTATAACTCCTCCTATTGCACCATATAACCCTCCCTATAACTCCTATTGAACCATATAACTCTCACTATAACGCATCTTATTGCACCATATAACCCTCCCTATAACTCCTCCTATTGTACCATATAACCCTCCCTATAACTCCTCATATTGCACCTTATAACACTCCCTATAACTCCACCTATTGCACGATATAACCCTCCCTATAACTCCTCCTATTGCACCATATAACCCTCCCTATAACTCTGTATATTGCACCACATAACCCTTCCTATAACTCCTCCTATTGCACCATATAACCCTCCCTATAACTCCTCCTATTGCACCATATAACCCTCCCTATAACTCCTCCTATTTCACCATATAACCCTCCCTATAACTAATTCTATTGCACCATATAACCCTCCCTATAACTCCTCCTATAGCACCATATAACCCTCCCTATAACTCCTCATATTGCACCATATAACCCTCCCTATAACTCCTCCTATTTCACCATATAACCCTCCCTATAACTCCTCCTATTGCACCATATAACCCTTCCTATAACTCCTCCTATTGCACCATATAACCTTCCTTATAACTCCTCCTATTGCACCATATAACCTTTCCTATAACTCCTATTGCACCATATAACCATCCCTATAACTCCTCCTATTGCACCATATAACTCTCCCTATAACTCATCCTATTGCACCATATAACCCTCCCTATAACTCCTCCTATTGCTCCATATAACCTCCCTATAACTCCTCCTATTGCACCATATAACCTTCCCTATAACTCCTCCTATTGCACTATATAACCCTCCCTATAACTCCTCTTATTGCACCATATAACCGTCCCTATAGCTCTTCCTATTGCACAATATAACACTCCCTATAACTCCTCCTATTGCTCCATATAACTCTCCCTATAACTCCTCATATTGCACCATATAACCCTCCCTATATCTCCTCCTATTGTTCCATATAACTCTCCCTATAACTCCTCCTATTGCTCCATATAACCTTCCCTATAACTCCTCCTATTGCTCCATATAACACTCCCTATAACTCCTCCTATTGCTCCATATAACTCTCCCTATAACTCCTCCTATTGCACCATATAACACTCCCTATAACTATAACACTCCCTATAACTCCTCCTATTGCTCCATATAACTCTCCCTATAACTCCTCCTATTGCACCATATAACCCTCCCTATAACCTCTCCTATTGCATCATATAACCCTCCCTATAACTATAACTCTCCCTATAACACCTCCTATTGCATCATATAACACTCCCTATAACTATAACTCTCCCTATAACACCTCCTATTGCACCATATAACCCTCCCTATAACCTCTCCTATTGCATCATATAACCCTCCCTATAACTTCTTCTATTTTACCATATAACCCTCCTTATAACTCCTCTTATTGCACCATATAACCCTCCATATAACTCCTCCTATTGCACCATATAACTCTCCCTATAACTCCTCCTATTGCACCATATAACTCTCCCTATAACTCCTCCTATTGCACCATATAACCCTCCCTATAATAACTCCTATTGCACCATATAACTCTCCCTATAACTCCTCCTATTGCACCATATAACCCTCCCTATAATAACTCCTATTGCACCATATAACACTCCCTATAACTCCTACTATTGCACCATATAACCCTCCCTATAATTCCTCCTATTGCACCATATAACCCTTCATATAACTCCTCCTATTGCACCATAAAGCCCTCCCTATAACTCCTCCTATTGCACCATATAACTTTCACTATAACTCCTCCTATTGCATCATATAAACCTCGCTATAACTCCTTCTATTGCACCATATAACCCTCCCTATAACTCCTCCTATTGCTCCATATAACTCTCCCTGTAACTCCTCCTATTCCACCATATAACCCTCCCTCTAACTCCTCCTATTGCTCCATATAACTCTTCCTGTAACTCCTCCTATTGCACCATATAACCTTCCCTATAACTCCTCCTATTGCACCATATAACCCTCCCTACAACTTCTATTTTACCATTTAACCCTCCTTATAACTCCTCTTATTGCACCATATAACCCTCCCTATAAGTCCTCCTATTGCACCATATAACCCTCCCTATAACTCCTCCTATTGCACCATATAACACTCCCTATAACTCTTTCTATTGCACCATATAACCCTCCCTATAAGTCCTCATATTGCCCTATATAACTCTCTCCCTATAACTCATATTGCACCAAATAACCCTTCCTATAACTCCTCCTATTTCACCATATAACCCTCCCTATAAATTATCCTATTGCACCATATAACCTTCCCTATAACTCCTCCTATTGCACCATATAACCCTCCCTATAACTCCTGCTATTGCACCATATAACCCTCCCTATAACTCCTCATATTGCACCATATAACCCTCCCTATAACTCCTCCTATTGCACCATATAACCCTCCCTATAACACCTCTTATTGCACCATATAACCCTCCCTATAACTCCTCCTATTGTACCATATAACCCTCCCTATAACTCCTCTTATTTCACCATATAACCTTCCCTATAACTAATTATATTGCACCATATAACTCTCCCTATAACTCCTCCTATTGTACCATATAACCCTCCCTATAACTCCTCCTATTTCACCATATAACCTTCCCTATAACTCCTCCTATTGCACCATATAACCCTCCCTATAACTCCTGCTATTGCACCATATAACCCTCCCTATAACTCCTCATATTGCACCATATAACCCTCCCTATAACTCCTCCTATTGCACCATATAACCCTCCCTATAACACCTCTTATTGCACCATATAACCCTCCCTATAACTCCTCCTATTGTACCATATAACCCTCCCTATAACTCCTCTTATTTCACCATATAACCTTCCCTATAACTAATTATATTGCACCATATAACTCTCCCTATAACTCCTCCTATTGTACCATATAACCCTCCCTATAACTCCTCCTATTTCACCATATAACCCTCCCTATAACTAATTCTATTGCACCATATAACCCTCCCTATAACTCCTCCTATAGCACCATATAACCCTCCCTATAACTCCTCATATTGCACCATATAACCCTCCCTATAACTCCTCCTATTTCACCATATAACCCTCCCTATAACTCCTCCTATTGCACCATATAACCCTTCCTATAACTCCTCCTATTGCACCATATAACCTTCCTTATAACTCCTCCTATTGCACCATATAACCTTTCCTATAACTCCTATTGCACCATATAACCCTCCCTATAACTCCTCCTATTGCACCATATAACTCTCCCTATATCTCCTCCTATTGCACCATATACCCTCCCTATAACTCCTCCTATTGCACCATATACCCTACCCTATAACTCCTCCTATTGCACCATATAACTCCTCCTATTGCACCATATAACCCTCCCTATAACTCCTCCTATTGCACCATATAACCTTCCCTTTAACTCCTTTATTGAACCATATAACCCTCCCTATTACACCATATACTTTCACCCTATTACCTTATGTATTCCTCACTATTACCCCATATACCCCTGGCTATATACTGTTTTCCCATATTTCAGAGCATGCTGGTAATAATGAGTGTGTCAGTTAAGAGTCTTATCTGCTGGAAGAGCCTTTCCGCATTATTGTGAGCTGCCCAGACGCAGAAGGCTGCAGTGGGAGCTAATGGCTATTACATGGTGCTGTGCTGAGCAGATTACATTCCCACATCCTGCACTCTGTATGTCAGACTACCAGTAGCTGCAGCGTGTCGCTGTGTGATAAGTTATCTGTCTGAGTGTCATTAGGTCAATAAAAAGTCACTTCCTTGATTAAGTGTCGATGTCAAAAAATGTCTTGAAAAAGAACCTGTTTTTCTTTTTTCTTTTCTTTTTTAGGTTTTTATACATCCCAACCTTTTGCTTTTTGGGACAGGGAGTTGGGCGGAGATGGAGGATTCTGGGGTTGTGCCTGGAAAAATGGAACATGTTTGGAAACATATTTATGAAAACAACAGCTATTTTGCCATTTAATAAAGACAAATAAAAAAGGCTTTTGTTTTTAGATACAAATGGGATGAGAATAATGTGTAGGACAATACAGAATGCTGATAAATGTATTACTGAGTTACTATGATAAGGACAGGGCACAACTGCAAATAGAATAAAATACAAATATCAAAATTAGCTCAAAAAGGAAGAAAAAAGTTTACTCATGTTTGATGAGAAGGAAATAATATGGATTTGATACCAGTCCTGTATAGATGAGATGTTGTAAAACTACATGTTCAGGCCAGAGATATTTACACACTGGGATGAACCATATGCCAAGGGAAGTGTTGTCATGTTGTACCCTGCGTGCACCGGCGATGCTGTTACTATGGTGTATATTAAAGGGATAGGGAAGTTAAAATTAAACTTGTAAGAATCAGATAGAGCATGTCATTATAAGATGCTTTTAAAATCACCTTTATTTTCAAATGTGCCTTGTTCTCTTATTATCCCTTGTTGAAAATGAATACTCACATATCCTACACTAGTGGGAGCTAGCTGCTGATTAGTGCCTGCACATATTTGTCTCCTGTGATTGGCTAACTAGATGTGTTCAGGTAGCTCTCAGTAGTGCAGTGCTGTTCCTTCAGCAAAGAATAACAAGAGAATGAAGCATATTTGATAATACAAGTATATTTGAAAGCTGTTTAAAATTATCTGTTCTATCTGAATCATGAATTACATTTTTGGGGTTTCCTGTCCCTTTAGATGGGAACATATTTGTTTGTTGTTTGGCATTTCTTCAACACATAATAACTTTGTTAAAATGTGAAACGCGTAGGATATTTATTAGAATGGGGTCTATGTATATACTGCACCGATTTAAACGTATAAATAAACAGCAAGTTTTGTTAATGTTATACTGATGACAGATTTCAGTTTTGGATTGTGGGAGCAGAGTTGTGTTTTTTCCTGTAGTTATCACTAAAGTGAACTTGTTTTACAATTACTCTGCATGTCTCAGCTTGTAGTGTGCAACCGAAAAGCTGCAAGAGAGGCAGAGCTACAATCCTGTGACAATCCCGCAATATCCGGGACATTTGCTGGGGGAAGATTTAGCTGCTTTTGCTACCCACAAGCCAGGGGCATATTTAGTGGCCATGTGCCGTGCCCACAAGATGCCAGTGATGTGTGCACCAGGAGCAGCAAGTGCATCATCATCTGGCAAATGTATATGTGCTGTGCCTAAATAAGAAGGGTTCTACGTTTATTTGTTAAATCCTTCCCTCTTTATCCTGCATAGAGCACTGGGCAGGTGCTAATAAAGGGCAGCTGGCACCTGTGAGGTTCGGGTGCTGCACTGTGCCCCCAGCACTGATTGGACATCACTGTGCACCCAAATGATAGAAACAAACAGCATCTGCTCATTACAGAAAATACAAATGTGAAACCGTTTCCTGACGCCTCAGTTGTTTCCAAACATTTTTACTGAAAAGTTAAAACAAAAATGTCAACACTTTAATTACAACATTGTGATATGTGATGTTGCAATAGGTCTGTGAGCAACAGTCACACTGCACGCACAGTCACAGCGAAACCATCATGGCTCAGACAGAGTGCAGCACTTTATACAACTCTCCATCTCACTTCTGTTATCAAATGGGCTTTCTCCTGTTATCCTGTACTGAAACAGCTCAGGTCCAGGAGAGCATACTGAGGTATGCTCAGGAGTGTGCATGTGTCTTGTGTACTATATGACATAGTGAGGTATGCTCAGGGGAGTGCATGTTTCTTGCGCACTATATAACTTGCTAAGGTATGCACAGGAGTGTCCACATTTCTTGTGCACTATATGACATATTGAGGTATGCTCTGGAGCGTACACATATCTTGTGCACTATTTGGCAGCAGGGTTTGCATTTGCTGAACAATATGTATCTGTTTTTTTGTTATTTTTTTGCATTCATATGAAAATGAATAACAAATAGAGATCTATTGAGAATAATGAGCGGCCGCATCAACAAATTAGTTCAAAAACATTTGTTAATTTCTTATTCCTTCAATAATAACAATCTGCATTATATATATATATACATTTCTGGCTAGAAAACAGAATTCAGGGATATGATTGCTTGTGTTAAATGGGTCACCTTTTAGTGGGATTAATTTAAGCTCAACTGAACTGGATCTTAATTTGTAAATACAGGGAGTGCAGAATTATTAGGCAAATGAGTATTTTGACCACATCATCCTCTTTATGCATGTTGTCTTACTCCAAGCTGTATAGGCTCGAAAGCCTACTACCAATTAAGCATATTATGTGATGTGCATCTCTGTAATGAGAAGGGGTGTGGTCTAATGACATCAACACCCTATATCAGGTGTGCATAATTATTAGGCAACTTCCTTTCCTTTGGCAAAATGGGTCAAAAGAAGGACTTGACAGGCTCAGAAAAGTCAAAAATAGTGAGATATCTTGCAGAGGGATGCAGCACTCTTAAAATTGCAAAGCTTCTGAAGCGGGATCATCGAACAATCAAGCGTTTCATTCAAAATAGTCAACAGGGTCGCAAGAAGCGTGTGGAAAAACCAAGGCGCAAAATAACTGCCCATGAACTGAGAAAAGTCAAGCGTGCAGCTGCCAAGATGCCACTTGCCACCAGTTTGGCCATATTTCAGAGCTGCAACATCACTGGAGTGCCCAAAAGCACAAGGTGTGCAATACTCAGAGACATGGCCAAGGTAAGAAAGGCTGAAAGACGACCACCACTGAACAAGACACACAAGCTGAAACGTCAAGACTGGGCCAAGAAATATCTCAAGACTGATTTTTCTAAGGTTTTATGGACTGATGAAATGAGAGTGAGTCTTGATGGGCCAGATGGATGGGCCCATGGCTGGATTGGTAAAGGGCAGAGAGCTCCAGTCCGACTCAGACGCCAGCAAGGTGGAGGTGGAGTACTGGTTTGGGCTGGTATCATCAAAGATGAGCTTGTGGGGCCTTTTCGGGTTGAGGATGGAGTCAAGCTCAACTCCCAGTCCTACTGCCAGTTTCTGGAAGACACCTTCTTCAAGCAGTGGTACAGGAAGAAGTCTGCATCCTTCAAGAAAAACATGATTTTCATGCAGGACAATGCTCCATCACACGCGTCCAAGTACTCCACAGCGTGGCTGGCAAGAAAGGGTATAAAAGAAGAAAATCTAATGACATGGCCTCCTTGTTCACCTGATCTGAACCCCATTGAGAACCTGTGGTCCATCATCAAATGTGAGATTTACAAGGAGGGAAAACAGTACACCTCTCTGAACAGTGTCTGGGAGGCTGTGGTTGCTGCTGCACGCAATGTTGATGGTGAACAGATCAAAACACTGACAGAATCCATGGATGGCAGGCTTTTGAGTGTCCTTGCAAAGAAAGGTGGCTATATTGGTCACTGATTTGTTTTTGTTTTGTTTTTGAATGTCAGAAATGTATATTTGTGAATGTTGAGATGTTATATTGGCTTCACTGGTAAAAATAAATAATTGAAATGGGTATATATTTGTTTTTTGTTAAGTTGCCTAATAATTATGCACAGTAATAGTCACCTGCACACACAGATATCCCCCTAAAATAGCTATAACTAAAAACAAACTAAAAACTACTTCCAAAACTATTCAGCTTTAATGAGTTTTTTTGGGTTCATTGAGAACATGGTTGTTGTTCAATAATAAAATTAATCCTCAAAAATACAACTTGCCTAATAATTCTGCACTCCCTGTATATTAAGATTTGTATAGGTTGAACTTGATCAACACCCACACAAATATATATATATATATATATATATATATATATTTTTTAATGTAAATGTAAATTATCTCAGACTCTTTTGCTTCAAATACTGTGTTAACACACAGCAATCCCCTAATAGAGCAATTGCAGCAAGTACAAAAATCACTACTAGACAGCCTGTTTTGTTCTTATTAGAACTCATCAGTAGTAGTTAGATTTTTGACTGCTGTTATGTAAAGCTCATTCCAGGGCAAAATCAAAATTCATTAAAATTATGGTGCAGATAAAAGTTTGAGATTAAAATCCTCCATATTGCAAAAGTACATCAATATAAATTATTGCATAGTCAATTAGCAAATCTAGGTAAGTATCCCCACTTGTCTTACCCAGTAAATCTGCATGTACACTGTTACCAATGCACAAGAGGATTCTGGGTAAGATATGCAAATTAGATATGCAATCTCTCAATCTTTTTTTAAGATTTTAATCTCAAGCTTTTATCTCCACCATACTTTTAATCAATTTTGATTTTGCCCTGGAATGAGCTTTACATAGCAGCAGTCAATCTAACTATTACTGATGAGTTCTAATAGGAACGAAACAGGCTGTCTAGTAGTGATTTTTGTACTTGCCCTATAAGGGGATTGCTGTGTGTTAACACAGTATTTTAAAGCAAAAAGATTGAGAGATTGCATTTCTAATTTGTATATCTTACCCAGAATCCTCTTGTGCATTGGTAACAGTGCACATGCAGTTTTACTGGGTAAGGCAAGTGGGGATACTTGCCTAGATGTGCAAATTACCTGTTCAATAATTTATATTTATGTACTTTCATGACAACTTTTATCTCCACCATAATTTTAATGAATTGAATATATATACACACACATACACACATATTTATATATATATATATATATACATACTCATATACACACACGTACGTACGTGTATTTATATATATATATATATATAAATATATATACTCATACACACACACATATATATATACATACATACATATAAACATACATACATATAAACATACATACATATACACACACACACACACAGATATATATACATACATACATATAAACATACATACATATAAACATACATACATATACACACACACACACAGATATATATACATACATACATATAAACATACATACATATACACACACACACACAGATATATATACATACATACATATAAACATACATACATATAAACATACATACATATAAACATACATACATATACACACACACACAGATATATATACATACATACATATAAACATAGACAAAGGTAA
Source organism: Bombina bombina (assembly GCF_027579735.1). Taxonomy (NCBI): domain Eukaryota; kingdom Metazoa; phylum Chordata; class Amphibia; order Anura; family Bombinatoridae; genus Bombina; species Bombina bombina. The sequence continues at coordinate 12,140,694 of NC_069508.1, forward strand.
AAGCATAGAGACAAGACCTGGTGTTGATCCCTGTAGTCCCACGCCACAAAAGCCAGCACACGAGATTTAAGCAACACACCTTCCTTTAATACAAAGCATAACGTTTCAGCTCCCACTGGAGCCTTGTTCACATGCAGTAATTCATCAAAATAGATCAGGCATATGAACATATAAACATACATACATATACACACATATACACACACACACAGATATATATACATACATACATACATATAAACATACATACATATAAACATACATACATATAAACATACATACATATACACACACACACACACAGATATATATACATACATATAAACATACATACATATAAACATACATACATATACACACACACACACACACACACAGATATATATACATACATACATATAAACATACATACATATAAACATACATACATATACACACACACAGATATATATACATACATACATATAAACATACATACATATAAACATACATACATATACACACACACACACAGATATATATACATACATACATATAAACATACATACATATAAACATACATACATATACACACACACACAGATATATATACATACATACATATAAACATACATACATATACACACACACACACATATATATATATACATACATACATATAAACATACATACATACATATACACACACACACAGATATATATACATACATACATATAAACATACATACATATAAACATACATACATATAAACATACATACATATACACACACACACACACAGATATATATACATACATACATATAAACATACATACATATACACACACACACAGATATATATACATACATACATATAAACATACATACATATAAACATACATACATATAAACATACATACATACACACACACACACAGATATATATACATACATGCATATAAACATACATACATATAAACATACATACATAAACATACATACATATATACACACACACACACACAGATATATATACATACATACATATAAACATACATACATATACACACACACACAGATATATAAACATACATACATATAAACATACATACATATAAACATACATACATATACACACACACAGATATATATACATACATACATATAAACATACATACATATAAACATACATACATATACACACACACACACAGATATATATACATACATACATATAAACATACATACATATACACACACACACAGATATATATACATACATACATATAAACATACATACATATAAACATACATACATATAAACATACATACATATACACACACACACAGATATATATACATACATACATATAAACATACATACATATAAACATACATACATATACACACAGATATATATATACATAGATACATATAAACATACATACATATAAACATACATACATATAAACATACATACATATACACACACAGATATATATATATATACATACATACATATAAACATACATACATATAAACATACACACAGATAGATATATAGATACACAACAATGTTATCATTTCCACAAAAGTCCTGCACTGGAGAGAAACTGCAATGCAAAAGTGAATAATTAAACTGAGTTGATGTGTTCTCTCCTGTATTCTACTGAGATATTTTACTTGCTGGGCGGTTTAGTTTTGTGCTGCTCTAGGCACTGGGAAATCTGGTACCTCACATTAGCCTCATATATATCTCACAGCCAGGGACCAGAGACACATGAGGGGGGTTATGCACCCTAACTAGACCACCACAAATCATTTGCTTGCAGTAAAGCTGGCAAATATGAGGTGAGAAGGTACCATGCCATTGACCTACACCCCCATATTGCGGCCCTAGGCACAGACCTAGCTGGTGCTTACTTGCACTAAAATGACACTTCAGATTACAAATTCAGCAGCGCTCTGCTGTTTCCGAGTGATTCAGTAATAACCCACTCCAATGGCGCCAACAGATTCCGCAGCGCTATAAAATACCCCTGCAGTGATGTTTGCTTGTTCTCTTGTTGTTGCAGCAGTCAGGAAATCTATTGCAGATTTAAAGGGACCTGAAACCCAAACTTATTCTTTCATGTTTCAGATAGAAAATACAATTTTAACAACTTTCTAATTTACTTCTACTATAAAAAATGTTGTGTTCTCTTGGTATCTTTTGTTGAAAAGCAGGGACGTAAGCTCAGGAGCGTGCACGTGCCAGGAACACTATATGGCAGCAGTTTCGCAAGAATGTTATCCATGTGCAAGAGCACTAGAGGGCAGCGCTATTTCCTGTCATGTAGTGCTACAGATGCTACCTAGGTATCTCTGCAACACAGAATGTTATGGGAATTAAATAAATATTATACTAAGCAAAGGGCTTTAATATAGAGACACATACAAATGTCTAAAGATGGCTATATACTGTATATATACAGTGTCCTCCATTACTAATATATATACATATATATATATATATATATATATACAGTGCCCTCCACTAAAATGTATATATATATATATATATATATATATATATATATATATATATATACAGTGCCCTCCACTAAAATGTATATATATATATATATATATATATATATATATACAGTGCCCTCCATTACTAATATATATACAGTGCCCTCCACTAATATGTATATATGCAACAACATCCAAACTGGCATGGAACAAGGAGACCTAACTGGAGCTATTTTTCTTGATTTTGCAAAGGCCTTTGACATAGTAGACCATGACATACTACTGCTCAAACTAAAAAACTCAGGTATTGGTGATCGTCCGCTAACCTGGTTTCGATCATATGTATCGGATCGATCACAGTATGTCTCCATTTCTGACAGTGACTCCCTCCCTCTCCCAGTCACGTGTGGTGTTCCCCAAGGTTCCATTCCCGCCCCCCTACTATTCACATTATTTATAAATGATCTGGCTAATGTCTTCAAATCCTCAACTGTACACATGTATGCAGACGACACGGTAATCTATCCAAACAATTCCGATCTGCCGCAGCTTGAAGCAGTGCTCCAAGACCAGTTCACAGAGGTAGAAAAGTGGATCTCAAATAACAAACTCTTCCTAAACACTGACAAAACTGTCACAATGATCTTTGGAACGGTACCTAAATTACACAAACTACAAAATTCCCATCTATGCATCAAAACAAAATCAAATTGCACACTGACCGAAGTCTACTCTTTCAAATACTTGGGTATGTTGTTAGACGGTCTTAGACCCCAATATATCTTTTTGGCCTCCACATAGAAAATCTTGCATCTAAACTTTATCCAAAACTAGGTGCCCTGTACAGAAACAAATCCTGCGTCAGCCCTACAGTAAAGGAAAAGATTGTACAACAAATGCTGATGATTATCATGGATTACGGGGATGTAGTATATGCACCTGCACCGCAAACTCACCTAAATAAACTAAACACATTGTATAACTCGTTCTGCCGCTTTGTGCTACAATGTAACTACAGGACCCACCATTGTGACATGCTAAAAGAACTAAACTGGCTGTCGCTGGAATCCAGATGCACCCTCCATCTTTCCTGCCTTGTGTTTAAGAGCCTTTCTGGGAAGCTCCCACCCTACCTGAGCAGAATGCTCTCCCCTGCTATTCCCACCTCCTATAACCTCCGATCCAGTACCAGCACATTATTTAGTTTGCCTCAATACAAAAAGAAAGCAGCTCGATCCTCCTTTACCTACAGAGCACCACAATTATGGAACGACTTCTTGCACACTTTAAAAACTTCCCCAAGCCTAAAATCCTTTAAGAGATCCCTCTCTACATATCTCAAAACAGAATGCACCTGTCATGGTTGATTAAATATTTCCTACCTGTTCTATGTTAAATTCTGCATATGTTATGTATTATTATTGTTTTTGTATTTTATTGTACCCTATTGTATCAATGCAATGTTTTGTGGACCCAGGACATACTTAAAAACAAGAGAAATCTCAATGTATCCTTCCTGGTAAAATATTTTATAAATAAATATAGTGCCCTATTTGGGGGTGAAAAGTGCGGCACTGAAAAGTGTCTTTACATTGCGGACTATTGGGACTGTGTGTTCTGTATAAATATATATGAATATGCTTATATACATTTAAAATGTCAGAGAAAAATAAAACAACAACCTTTTTTGGGTAACAAAGTTAAGTGAGAAGCTTGGTGAGTACGGACAAGAAAGTTCATACCAAGACTACAAAGCACAGCTCCAAGAGACAACAAGCACAGGAAGTTTCCAGGAGAGACCAGTACAGAAGGACCTACACTTCCTTCTACTCCAAGAGGAAACAAGCACAGGAAGTTTCCAGGAGAGACCAGTACAGAAGGACCTACACTTCCTTCTACTCCAAGAGACAACAAGCACAGGAAGTTTCCAGGAGAGACCAGTACAGAAGGACCTACACTTCCTTCTACTCCAAGAGGCAACAAGCACAGGAAGTTTCCAGGATAGACCAGTACAGAAGGACCTACACTTCCTTCTACTCCAAGAGGCAGTCGAATAACACAGAATACATCATCCAGGATCTACTCATCACCAGATACATCCTCCAATGCGGCAAACTTACCTCATATGATTGGTATGGTATCTAATACACTCCTATCACACTTGGATCCATATCTTCTCATTTTAACTAAGGACTATATATATATAATTTACTCCCCAGAGACTCACACCTAGCTCAATATTTAGGAAGATTTGTAAGCGCTGTTAAACCTCTGTATCATGCTTATATACATATATATTTATTTGTTACTATGTGTATATACATATATATTTATTTGTTACTATGTGTATATACATATATATTTATGTGTTACTATGTGTATATACATATATATTTATGTGTTACTATGTGTATATACATATATATTTATGTGTTATTATGTGCATATACATATATATTTATGTGTTAGTATGTGTATATACATATATATTTATGTGTTACTATGTGTATATACATATATATTTATGTGTTACTATGTGTATATACATATATATTTATGTGTTACTATGTGTATATACATATATATTTATGTGTTACTATGTGTATATACATATATATTTATGTGTTACTATGTGTATATACATATATATTTATGTGTTACTATGTGTATATACAGATATATTTATGTGTTACTATGTGTATATACATATATATTTATGTGTTACTATGTGTATATACATATATATTTATGTGTTACTATGTGTATATACATATATATTTATGTGTTACTATGTGTATATACATATATATTTATGTGTTACTATGTGTATATACATATATATTTATGTATTAGTATGTGTATATACATATATATTTATGTGTTACTATGTGTATATACATATATATTTATGTGTTATTATGTGTATATACATATATATTTATGTGTTATTATGTGTATATACATATATATTTATGTGTTACTATGTGTATATACATATATATTTATGTGTTAGTATGTGTATATACATATATATTTATGTGTTAGTATGTGTATATACATATATATTTATGTGTTACTATGTGTATATACATATATATTTATGTGTTATTATGTGCATATACATATATATTTATGTGTTATTATGTGTATATACATATATATTTATGTGTTATTATGTGTATATACATATATATTTATGTGTTATTATGTGTATATACATATATATTTATGTGTTAGTATGTGTATATACATATATATTTATGTGTTAGTATGTGTATATACATATATATTTATGTGTTAGTATGTGTATATACATATATATTTATGTGTTAGTATGTGTATATACATATATATCTATGTGTTAGTATGTGTATATACATATATATTTATGTGTTATTATGTGTATATACATATATATTTATGTGTTAGTATGTGTATATACATATATATTTATGTGTTAGTATGTGTATATACATATATATTTATGTGTTAGTATGTGTATATACATATATATTTATGTGTTAGTATGTGTATATACATATATATTTATGTGTTAGTATGTGTATATACCTATATATTTATGTGTTATGTGTATATACATATATATTTATGTGTTACTATGTGTATATACATATATATTTATGTGTTATTATGTGTATATACATATATATTTATGTGTTATTATGTGTATATACATATATATTTATGTGTTAGTATGTGTATATACATATATATTTATGTGTTACTATGTGTATAAACATATATATTTATGTGCTACTATGTGTATATACATATATATTTGTGTGTTAGTATGTGTATATACATATATATTTATGTGTTACTATGTGTATATACATATATATTTATGTGTTAGTATGTGTATATACATATATATTTATGTGTTAGTATGTGTATATACATATATATTTATGTGTTATTATGTGTATATACATATATATTTATGTGTTACTATGTGTATATACATATATATTTATGTGTTACTATGTGTATATACATATATATTTATGTGTTATTATGTGTATATACATATATATTTATGTGTTACTATGTGTATATACATATATATTTATGTGTTAGTATGTGTATATACATATATATTTATGTGTTACTATGTGTATATACATATATATTTATGTGTTACTATGTGTATATACATATATATTTATGTGTTACGATGTGTATATACATATATATTTATGTGTTAGTATGTGTATATACATATATATTTATGTGTTACTATGTGTATATACATATATATTTATGTGTTATTATGTGCATATACATATATATTTATGTGTTAGTATGTGTATATACATATTTATGTGTTAGTATGTGTATATACATATATATTTATGTGTTACTATGTGTATATACATATATATTTATGTGTTATTATGTGTATATACATATATATTTATGTGTTACTATGTGTATATACATATATATTTATGTGTTAGTATGTGTATATACATATATATTTATGTGTTATTATGTGCATATACATATATATTTATGTGTTATTATGTGTATATACATATATATTTATGTGTTACTATGTGTATATACATATATATTTGTGTGTTACTATGTGTATATACATATATATTTATGTGTTAGTATGTGTATATACATATATATTTATGTGTTATTATGTGCATATACATATATATTTATGTGTTAGTATGTGTATATAATTATACATATATACAGGTGAAACTCAAAAAATTAGAATATTGTGCAAAAGTTAATTTATTTCACTAATGCAACTTAAAAGGTGAAACTAATATATGAGATAGACTCATTACAGGCAAAGCAAGATAGTTCAAGCCGTGATTTGTCATCATTGTGATGATTATGGCTTACAGCTCATGAAAACCCCAAATCCACAATCTCAGAAAATTAGAATATTGTGAAAAGGTGCAATATTCTAGGCTCAAAGTGTCCCACTCTAATCAGCTAATTAAGCCATAACACTTGCAAAGGGTTCCTGAGCCTTTAAATGGTCTCTCAGTCTGGTTCAGTAGGAATCGCAATCATGGGAAAGACTGCTGACCTGACAATTGTGCAGAAAACAGTCATTGACACCCTCCATAAGGAGGGAAAGCCTCAAAAGGTAATTGCAAAAGAAGTTGGATGTTCCCAAAGTGCTGTATCAAAGCACATTAATAGAAAGTTATGTGGAAGGGAAAAGTGTGGAAGAAAAAGGTGCACAAGCAGCAGGGATGACCGCAGCCTGGAGAGGATTGTCAGGAAAAGGCCATTCAAGAGTGTTGGGGACTTTCACAACGAGTGGACTGAGGCTGGAGTCAGTGCATCAAGAGCCACCACACACAGATGGATCCTGGACATGGTCTTCAAATGTCGTATTCCTCTTGTCAAGCCAATCCTGAACAACATACAATGACAGAAGCGTCTTACCTGGGCTAAAGAAAAACAGACCTGGTCTGTTGCTCAGTGGTCCAAAGTCCTCTTTTCTGATGAGAGCATTTTTTGCATCTCATTTGGAAACCAAGGACCCACAGTATGAAGGAAGAATGGAGAAGCACACACTGCAAGATGCTTGAAGTCCAGTGTGAAGTTTCCACAGTCTGTGTTGATTTGGGGAGCCATGTCATCTGCTGGTGTTGGTCCACTGTGCTTCATTAAGTCCAGGGTCAACGCAGCCGTCTACCAGGAGATTTTGGAGCACTTCATGCTTCCTTCCGCAGCAAGCTCTATGGGGATGCTGACTTCATTTTCCAGCAGGACTTGGAACCTGCCCACACTGCCAAAAGCACCAAAACCTGGTTCAATGACTGTGGGATTACTGTGCTTGATTGGCCAGCAAACTCGCCTGACCTGAACCCCATAGAGAATCTATGGGGCATTGCCAAGAGAAAGATGAGAGACATGAGACGAACAATGCAGAAGAGCTGAAGGCCGCTATTGAAGCATCCTGGTCTTCCATAACACCTCAGCAGTGCCACAGGCTGATAGCTTCCATGCCACGCCGCATTGAGGCAGTAATTGCTGCAATAGGGGCCCAAACCAAGTACTGAGTACATACAGTATGCATGCTTATACTTTTCAGAGGTCCGATATTGTTCTACAGGTATGTACAGTCCTTGTTTTATTGATTGCATGTAATATTCTAATTTTCTGACATTGTGGATGTGGGGTTTTCATGAGCTGTAAGCCATAATCATCACAATTATGACAAATCATGGCTTGAACTATCTTTCTTTGCATGTAATGAGTCTATCTCATATATTAGTTTCACCTTTTAAGTTGCATTCAGGGCCGGTGCTAGGATTTTTGGCCACACAGGCGAGGATAAATTTTGCGCCCCTCCCCATTACATTCCATAGTCCAAGAAAAGGCAAAACCACCAATTAAATAAGCATAGATTCTTTATTTTCTTATATCAGGAGTAGGTACAAATTAACAAGACTACGTTTCGGCTGTTAACCCCTTAGGTTACCTATACGTCAAATGCCCATACAAACCTAGTGGGGTTTTTTAGCATATTTCTTTCAAACCTTTGTTTTCCAACCCTGACTGACCTTAGTGTGTTTTAGTTTTTATTTCTCTTACCTTTTGGGTAGGAAATAAAGGCTGGAAAAAGCAAGACATATAATAAACAATGAATGGTTTTATGGCAGTGTGTAAGGGTGTTTATTTTTCTTGATGGAACTAGTAAAGTGTAAATAAATCAGCAAGTGTAAAACTGTTTAATGGGGCAGAATAATCCATTAAAAGCTGCCTGAAGTAGAGGGAACTAAATGCTACATCATGTTGTACTGATTTGAAAACTGTATGACATTATGCTTAATATTTAACATAAACATGCACCTATATGATACATGTCATAAAGGTTAGTGGGACATTGGTCATGTTAGTGAGATAAGGAACCAGTCAGCCTCCAGATATTGTTAACACTTTGACAACCAATAGGCATCTATTATATTAACATAAATCAAACTGCAGTCTTCAGTAGTCCTCCTTGCTTTATTGGACTTTTACTGAGTTTTGCTCTGTATAATGTCCCACTCCCAGTCCCACCCCATGCACTCTCCTTTACGTTTATCAGTGTATGTAACTGCAATCATGCCTCACCTTGCTCACCCCAAAGCTGACACCACTCATGCTTCACTTAACACATTTATTATCAGAAACTGAAGTCCTTACCATATCATCACAATGACCCTGACCTGCATACTGGTGTAGTGCTGGAAGAAGAGCACCATACTTTGGTACTAGAGGTTGTAGAAGTCATCTCCCCGCCGGTAAAGCCGTTCAGGGAGCAAGGCGCTCAAGACCCTCCAGCAGCCCCAGGCTAGCAAATACGGTGGAGGCGGAGCTACCCCCAGAATTATCATAGCGGGCAACATATACCGCAATGAGTAGGTGTGCACCACAGCGTAAAGCAGCATGGCCATGGCTCAAATGCAACTGGTCACTGCACCGACTGACACCTGGCAGCATGTGAGGGGGAGGAGGAGAGACCATCTGATGCTGCCTGGGTGACATCTATAGGAGGGGAGCAGCCTCATGGCTGACTGTAATTGTATTATCCTGAGGGGAGTAAAGCTCAGGGTAGCCAGGTGCTCGGAGGTCTTGCCTCAGCCTGTGTAGCTATTATCATTCAAAGCTGCTAGACAGTAGAGTAGATAGGGTGGAACAAGAACGCATGGACTGCTGTGTAACAGACAGTGCTGGGATGTAAGAGGGAGGAGAGTGGTGTGGGTAACAGAGTACGAGCAGCTT
>NC_069508.1:12155954-12233396 GCF_027579735.1 Bombina bombina
CAACTTTACTGTGTAATAAAATGTAACATTTGCACACATAAAATTCCTCCAGTTTAATACACAATATTATTATTTTTTGTGTCTAACTAAATATATAATTGTTATTTGTATGTCATAAAGAGAGATTTGTGTTTTCATGTCTAATTCCTACCTAGTAACAGAGTGTGGGACTTGTCTCTGACAGCCAATAAGCATGTATACAGCAATGCCAGCTGCGCACAAACATTTGTTCCGCTTGTTTCACTATAAAGAGAATGCATTTTTACTTAAATGGACATGAACCCCAAAAATGTTCTTTTGTGATACAGACAAAAAGTTTCCAATTTACTTTCATTCTCAAATGTGCGTTGTTTTCATGTTATTCGTTCTTGAAGCGATACCCTAGGGGCATTACAGGGCAGGAAATAGTGCTGCTATCTAGTGGTCACGATAATGTATAACATTCTTGCGAAACTGGCGCCATATAAGACACGCTCCCGAGCTTACATCAATGCTTTTCAACAAATATATCAAAATACCAAAGAAAATGAGATACAAATAAGTAAATTGAAACATTGTAGCTAAATCATGAAAGGAAACAAATCTGTTTAATATCTCTTCATGTCTTTTAACAGTCAAAAATGATTTTATAATATTTAAATTTCTGACTTTTTTTATACCCGATAGAATATTTGTAGAGCGCTAAAAGATTACGTGCGCTATAAACATAGGTATGATATACAAGGTGACATTTATAGGGACCAAGTGGGTAGAGGCCCTGCCGAGAGTTGCACTGATCTGCAGGCGCACGTGCTAAGGGGGTTCAGGGGGATAACAAAGAAGGAGAGGATATGAGAGATAAGAGGGCAGGAGTTAGCAAGGAAGGGGATAGGTCTGGTGCAGAGAGATAGAATTGGGTGTCATCCTTGTGAGGGGGGTGCCCAGGCTCACTGATGGGGGGTTGGGTCTCATGGTTCCCCTTATTCTGTGTTTTGGGGCTGCCTCTCATGCATGTATATCAATAACAGTGCTGTATTGCTATTTGCACAAATTATGTCAGTGCACACGCACAAAGAAAGATTTTCACAGTCTCTGCTTAAAAGACTGATTTACATATCTGAGCAGGCTGCTTCATAGCAGAGAGTTAATTACTCATGGCAGTAAATCTTCTAGGGACAAAAGTGGTATCTGGTCCCTCTATTACCCTCATATCTGGTGCTTCAAAGGAAAGTGAAGAGCTGATTAAGAGTGCAGCAACTTAAGGGTTAACTTTTGTCTGGATTGCTAGGTGTATTGCTGTCTAGGTGTCTTAGCTGGTCTGACAGCTAGAGGGAGATGTTGCAGAGCCTATAATAGTGTCTGCAGGCAGGAAGTAGGGTCACTAACCTTCGGAACTAACAGTCTTTTGGCCGAGGAACGTTGTCTTAGGAGTTCAGGGGTCCCTCAACTCCAGTTAAGTAGGAACTCGGCGTCATGTTTCCTGTTGTGGCGGCAGCAGGGGTGTGACAAATTTCTGGTTGGGGCAGCCTGGCGGGGTGAAAGAGGAGGGGACAAGTGAGCACATTCAACGTCAGCCACAAAGGGCTGAAGCTCTGGGGCTCCCTGCATGATCCCTCCTGAAAAGCCCTCCAGGCTGTCGGAATGGGGGGCGCCCCCCATTCCTTTAGAGCAGTCACACCCCTTTCTTAGGAGTTGTAGGACAGGGATGTTCTTGCCGGCCAACGTTAAGTTGTTATTATTAAGTTATTTAGGTTTAAGTCTTAAGTTATTGTTTAATAAATGCAACCATTGTCCCCGGATGGGGAGGGAGTTTTTCTCCCATTAATGGTGTCCGTGTGTTTATTGGGGTTATTGGGTTAAGGGTATTGCATCACATAGCAGGTAAGGTATAGAGAGCTTTACCCTTAAGGCTGCATTTGTACATCCTCAGCCAGACTGACTACAATCTCAGCAGGTGATCAGGGGGTGGGACTGACAGCTGTTAACAGTGATGCCCCTCTGTGTGCTGGGTTACGATTGGTTGCTAAGATCATCACTAGGGGGCGTGTTGTGAGCTGACAAGAGAGATGGGCATTTTCAAAACCACTTTGCGTGGGAAAAGAGAGAGTTATTAATACCAAGTTGCCTGAAAGAAAATCCAGAAAAATAACCGTAAACTAATAAATTAGTTTCCGAATTTTCAGATCCATTCTTTATTCATATTCATTGAATTAATATAAATAAAGAATGTATCTGAAAACTCTAATCTAACTAAACCGCCGTCCCCCCACACCGCCAACACAAAATAAAGCTATTAACCCCTAAAAGCTATTAAACCCGCGGTCCCCCCACATTGCAATCACTAATAAAATGTATTAACCCCCAATCCGCAATTCCCCCACATCGCCAACACTAAATAAACCTATTAACCCCTAAACCGCCGTCCCCCCACATCGTTGACACTAAATAATCCTATTAACCCCTAAACCGCCGCCCCCCCCCACATCGCCAACACTAAATAAACCTATTAACCCCTGAACAACCACCCCCCACATCTCCAACACTAAATAATCCTATTAACCCCTAAACCGCTGTTCCCCCACATCGCCAAAACTAAATACTGTACACCGAAATTAAAGTTACAATATTACTAACTATCTAGTTAAAATAAATACAAACTTACCTGTGAAACAAAACCTAAGCTAGTTACAATATTACTATTTACTAACTACAGTACTTTAAAAAAACAAAAAAAAATTACCTTTGAAACAAAAATAAAACCCAAGCTTAAACTAAAAAAACAAAACTAACATTACTTGTTTAAAAAAAATACAAAAAAAACTAACATTACTAAAAATAATAAAACCTAAAATTACAAAAAATAAAAAAAATACCATTACAAACAATAAAAAATGAAATTGTCCAAAATAATCAAAATTATTCCTATACCCTGTATAAAAAAAACCACCCCAAAATAAAATCCCTAATCTATAAATAAATTACCAATAGCCCTTAGAAAAGGCCTTTTGTAGGGCATTACCCTAAAGCTAACAGCAATAAAATAAACCAAATACCCCCTAACATTACAACCCCCACCCAAAATAAAAAAATAACCCTAATCTACCCATTGCACCGAAAAGGGCATTTGTATGGGCATCATCTTCATTCATCATAAAAAATAGAATTTACCAGGAGTGCTAAAAAAAGCTAAAAGTGATATCCTAATATTAAAGTGCCAAGTGGTAGTGCAAATGAGTATGTGCAAAAAGTATTCTATCGAGTGAGAAAAAATTCAAACGGGAAAACAATGTATTCAACCAGGGTTATATATCTTAATATAAGCCTAAGTATTATATAAGTGGTACAGATACGTCTGAAAAAAACTTGTTTAAGTGTACAAATGTGATCCAGAAGGTCTATATATCTTAATATATGCCTATAAATACTAATGTCTCTAAAATTTCTTAAAGTGCAAGAGTGTAAGAATGGTCCTCTGACCAAGCGTGTATAGAAACCAAAACAGTAATTATCAAAATAATTCTATGAATTAGTGCAAGTGTAGGATATACATAAAAATGTATTAATACATGGCCAAATATGCAAACATTATATGCAATAAAAACAGAATATAGAAAATAGAATATACAAAACGGACGTCTCCGTATAAAATCAGGTTGCCACCACACAAGATTTCCTAAATGCGTATAGTTATTCGAAAAAACTTTCAGTCTTTGTGCAAAAAGTCACTTTTCTTAAGCGAAAGTTTTCTATTTGAAGGGAAAACCTTTTAGCTTACCCCCAGCAGTTCAGTCAGATCAGTCCGTCAGTTTGGAATTACCGCCGTGACGGAGTGACGTCACTCTTATAGACGTTGTCCTCAATCCGTGATCCGATTGGTCCTTAGATCCCAGCTCAAGTTTCTAAGCTGCCGTGTTCAGTAGACAATCGTATCCATAGTTTTCTTTTTATCCTCTTTTTTATAGTATAGATTTTAATTACTACACTTCTAAGTTATTGGATTTTCACATTTTAGACTCTTATATATGCACTAATAGAATTTGATACAAATCACAAGTAAGGTTGCCATAATAGAGGTTTGCCAATACCACCTTAAAAAATGTTCTAAACCACCTTAACTAATTATACTGAACCAATGAGAAATTGGGAACACCTTTAAAAAGGTGCAACTGTGGCAACATTTTCATCTTGAAAAAGCCCTGTATAGGGAGAAACGCGTTGATATTATGTACTGTTGTTGCTGAATACTCTTCTTAAGCTGTGGACCTATTCCTGTCATATTAATACCCTGGCAGATGGACATTCACAAACTTATTGGAATTTGCGCTTAAACACTGATATAGCGCCCTCTGAACTCTAAGGTGAAATCAGGAGTTCCAGCACTTACTCTAACTGTCTGCATACTGCAAATAGTATCCTGCGTGCTACTCAGCACTAAAGAGCGGATACGATTGTCTACTGAACACGGCAGCTTAGAAACTTGAGCTGGGATCTAAGGACCAATCGGATCACGGATTGAGAACAACGTCTATAAGAGTGACGTCACTCCGTCACGGCGGTAATTCCAAACTGACGGACTGATCTGACTGAACTGCTGGGGGTAAGCTAAAAGGTTTTCCCTTCAAATAGAAAACTTTCGCTTAAGAAAAGTGACTTTTTGCACAAAGACAAAGTTTTTTCGAATAACTATACGCATTTAGGAAATCTTGTGTGGTGGCAACCTGATTTTATACGGAGACGTCCGTTTTGTATATTCTATTTTCTATATTCTGTTTTTATTGCATATAATGTTTGCATATTTGGCCATGTATTAATACATTTTTATGTATATCCTACACTTGCACTAATTCATAGAATTATTTTGATAATTACTGTTTTGGTTTCTATACACGCTTGGTCAGAGGACCATTCTTACACTCTTGCACTTTAAGAAATTTTAGAGACATTAGTATTTATAGGCATATATTAAGATATATAGACCTTCTGGATCACATTTGTACACTTAAACAAGTTTTTTTCAGACGTATCTGTACCACTTATATAATACTTAGGCTTATATTAAGATATATAACCCTGGTTGAATACATTGTTTTCACGTTTGAATTTTTTCTCACTCTATAGAATACTTTTTGCACATACTCATTTGCACTACCACTTGGCACTTTAATATTAGGATATCACTTTTAGCTTTTTTTAGCGCTCCTGGTAAATTCTATTTTTTATGCTGATTTTATACACCTTTGATAGGGACCCTTAGGTTACTCAGGAGTTTAGTGATTACACTCTGCGCTTACTAGTCTTTTCTACCCTAGATCATCTTCATTCATCCTGGATCCATCTTCTATCTTCATGGCGGAGGCGGCGTGGTCGGTGGATGCACGGAGGTGGAGCAGAAAGTTATTAAAAATGATCAAATGTTTTAATGTATTTGAGTGGAAAGGGCACCAAAGTGCGTGTATGTGTATATATATATATATATATATATGTATGTGTGTGTATATATATATATATATATGTGTGTGTATATATATATATATATATGTATGTGTGTGTATATATATATATATATTTATGTGCATATACTATATATATATATATGTGTGTGTTTATATGTGTAAATATGCATGTATATATATATATTACATACACACACATATATATATTTATTTATGTGCATATACTATATATATATATGTGTGTGTTTATATGTGTAAATATGCATGTATATATATATATTACATACACACACATATATATATTTATTTATGTGCATATACTATATATATATATGTGTGTGTTTATATGTGTAAATATGCATGTATATATATATATTACATACACACACACATATATATATTTAGACATATGTATATATTATAGCCCTTTCCAGTCAAACACCTTGCTATACAACATATACCTTTTAACCCTTAAAAAAAATATTTACAAGAATAATTTTTATCAGAAAGTGTATATATGAGTGTAACACTTTATTTGAATGTATTCATGTTGTGTTTGGTGCACTTTTTTTTAACTCTTACATTTGTTGCTAGGTCTTCAGTCTGCACTTGAGCAAATGTGCTTACTTTCAACTTGTAATACGCATGTTAGTTAGCACAGTTGTGATATTGCTTAATTACCAATTTATACTCTGCATATATAAAATATGTATTATTAGCACAGGCCTTTTTTAATGCTGTGCTTAATTACTGATATACAGTATACCATGTACATATATACTGTACACATTTATTGTAATGTAGCATTTAATTACTGATATATACTGTGCTTATATAAACATTTATTGTGTGTGCAGACCTTATGTAATGCAGCACTTAATTACTGATATATACTGTGCTTATATAAACATTTATTGTGTGTGCAGACCTTATGTAATGCGGCACTTATTTACTGATATATACTGTGCATATATAAACATTTATTGTGTGTGCAGACCTTATGTAATGCAGCACTTAATTACTGATATATACTGTGCATATATAAGCATTATTGTGTGTGCAGACCTTATGTAATGCAGCACTTCATTACTAATATATACTGTGCATATATAAACATTTATTGTGTGTGCAGACCTTATGTAATGCAGCACTTAATTACTGATATATACTGTGCATATATAAACATTTATTGTGTGTGCAGACCTTATGTAATGCGGCACTTAATTACTGATATATACTGTGCATATATAAACATTTATTGTGTGTGCAGACCTTATGTAATGCAGCACTTAATTACTGATACATACTGTGCATATATAAACATTTATTGTGTGTGCAGACCTTATGTAATGCAGCACTTAATTACTGATATATAATGTGCATATATAAACATTTATTGTGTGTGCAGACCTTATGTAATGTAGCATTTAATTACTGATATATACTGTGCTTATATAAACATTTATTGTGTGTGCAGACCTTATGTAATGCAGCACTTAATTACTGATATATACTGTGCATATATAAACATTTATTGTGTGTGCAGACCGTATGTAATGTGACATATAATTACTGATATATACTGTGCATATATAAACATTTATTGTGTGTACAGACCTTATGTAATGTGACATATAATTACTGATATATACTGTGCATATATAAACATTTATTGTGTGTGCAGACCTTATGTAATGTAGCATTTAATTACTGATATATACTGTGCTTATATAAACATTTATTGTGTGTGCAGACCTTATGTAATGCAGCACTTAATTACTGATATATACTGTGCATATATAAACATTTATTGTGTGTGCAGACCGTATGTAATGTGACATATAATTACTGATATATACTGTGCATATATAAACATTTATTGTGTGTACAGACCTTATGTAATGTGACATATAATTACTGATATATACTGTGCATATATAAACATTTATTGTGTGTGCAGACCTTATGTAATGCAGCACTTAATTACTGATATATACTGTGCATATATAAACATTTATTGTGTGTGCAGACCTTATGTAATGTGACATATAATTACTGATATATACTGTGCATATATAAACATTTATTGTGTGTGCAGACCTTATGTAATGCAGCACTTAATTACTGATATATACTGTACATATATAAACATTTATTGTGTGTGCAGACCTTATGTAATACAGCATTAATTACTGATATATACTGTGCATATATAAACATTTATTGTGTGTGCAGACCTTATGTAATGTAGCATTAATTACTGATATATACTGTGCTTATATAAACATTTATTGTGTGTGCAGACCTTATGTAATGCAGCACTTAATTACTGATATATACTGTGCATATATAAACATTTATTGTGTGTGCAGACCTTATGTAATGTGACATATAATTACTGATATATACTGTGCTTATATAAACATTTATTGTGTGTGCAGACCTTATGTAATGCAGCACTTAATTACTGATATATACTGTGCATATATAAACATTTATTGTGTGTGCAGACCTTATGTAATGTGACATATAATTACTGATATATACTGTGCATATATAAACATTTATTGTGTGTGCAGACCTTATGTAATGTGACATATAATTACTGATATATACTGTGCATATATAAACATTTATTGTGTGTGCAGACCTTATGTAATGCAGCATTTAATTACTGATATATACTGTGCATATATAAACATTTATTGTGTGTGCAGACCTTATGTAATGTAGCACTTAACAACTGATATATACTGTGCATATATAAACATTTATTGTGTGTGCAGCCCTTATGTAATGTGACATATAATTACTGATATATACTGTGCATATATAAACATTTATTGTGTGTGCAGACCTTATGTAATGTGACATATAATTACTGATATATACTGTGCATATATAAACATTTATTGTGTGTGCAGACCTTATGTAATGTAGCACTTAACAACTGATATATACTGTGCATATATAAACATTTATTGTGTGTGCAGCCCTTATGTAATGTGGCACTTAAGTACTGATATATACTGTGCTTATATAAACATTTATTCTGTGCACAGACCTTTTGTAATACAGTACTTAATTACTGATATATACTGTGCTTATATAAACATTTATTCTGTGCACAGACCTTTTGTAATGCAGCACTTAATTACTGATATATACTGTGCTTATATAAACATTTATTGTGTGTGCAGACTTTATGTAATGTGGCACTTAATTACTGATATCTACTGTGCTTATATAAACATTTATTGTGTGTGCAGACCTTATGTAATGCAGCACTTAATTACTGATATATACTGTGCTTATATAAACATTTATTGTGTGTGCAGACCTTATGTAATGTGGCACTTAATTACTGATATATACTGTGCATATATAAATATTTATTGTGTGTGCAGACCTTATGTAATGCAGCACTTAATTACTGATATATACTGTGCATATATAAACATTTATTGTGTGTGCAGACCTTATGTAATGCAGCACTTAATTACTGATATATACTGTGCATATATAAACATTTATTCTGTGCACAGACCTTTTGTAATGCAGCACTTAATTACTGATATATACTGTGCTTATATAAATATGTATTGCCTGTGCAGATCTTTTGTAATGCAGCGTTTAATTACTGTTATATACTGTGCTTATATAAACATGCATTGTGTTTGCAGATCTTTTGTAATGCAGTGTTTAATTACTAATATATACTGTGAATATAAACATGTATTGTGTGTGCAGACCTTTTGTAATGCAGCCTTAGCCAGAGGGCAGTTTTAATATAGTCATTCTCAAACAATTCAGAAACAATAATATTTTCAGTCGAGAAAAAAAATAGATATTTTTATTAAAATACAAATGAAACATGCATTACCCTCTCCCCTGCACAAACAAATCATTACAAACATGCACACTCCGGAGTGATTGGCCATTCATATGATGCACATTATACAATTTAGGCAGCTGCCAACGGCAACTTTTGTTTATGGCTGGTTAAGTAATAGAACTCTGCATTACATCATCTCATGTAAACCTAGATCCCTACTACAGCTTCTCACAAACTGCACTCAGGTTAGTAGTGACATGAAGACCTGGAGTATCCAAGTAAGGGAACAGTGGTTGCTGCAAGAAAGATAACTTTATATATAATGTATGTGTGTGTGTGTAATATCCATCTATATACAGTATCTATCTTCTCTCTCTTTCTGTGTGTGTGTAATATGATATATCTATCCTCTCTCTCTCTCTCTATATATATATATATATATATATATATGTGTGTGTGTGTGTGTATAAACATAGGAACATATTATAGTGCAGTATCTTTGTTCAAACTGTAACTCTAAAGGCAGAAAATACTTCAAGAGTTAAAATAAACCCTATTCATTAACGATATTAATCTTGACCAATGAAAAAAATATTTGTACTGCTGCTGGCTTGTAGCACTAACATTAGCTACTATTTTAAGTTTATTTAAAAGGGACATGGAACCCAATTTTTTTTTCTTGATTCAGACAGAGCATATAATTTTAAACAACTTTTAAGTGTACTTCTATTATTGAATTTCCCTAATTCTCTTGGTATCCTTTGTTGAAAAGCATATTGAGATAGGCTCAGGAGCTTGGAGCTAGCTGCTCATTGGTGGCTGAAATTGTATGTCCATTTTCTTTGGATTACAAATGTGTTCAGCTAGTTCCCAGGAGTGTATTGCTTCTTCTTTAATAAAAGATACCAAGAAAATGAAGCAAAATTGATAACAGAAGTATATCGGAAAGTTGCTTAAAAACGAATAATATATTTATCACAAAACATTTTTTGGGGGTTTAAAGTGAAGGTCAATTTTGACAAATTAGTTCCCGTTTCTTAATAATCCTATTAAAAACAAGGGCACTTTAATTCATCAAAATTGACATTTCAAGCGTTTTCTTCAAAAACTTACCTTTTAATCCTGAGAGCCGCGGCAGCGATTCCTCTGCCCGTCGCAAGAAGTCTTTGTGGGTCCAAAATGACAAAACCGGCTTCATCCAATCACGGCGTTCCCTCAGGCCATGATCCCACCGGGGGGAACGCTGTGATTGGAGGAAGCCGGATTCGTAATTTCTGACGTAAGCAGGGGCTTCTGACGGCCGGGGGAATCGATGGAGCAGCTTTTAGGATTAAAAGGTAAGTTTTTGAAGAAAACGCTTAAAATGTCAATTTTGATAAATTAAAATGTCCTTGTTTTGAATAGGATTATTAAAAACCGGACACTAATTCGTCAAAATTGACCTTCACTTTAATGTACCTTTACGTTTTTAAGCTGGAGAGGTTTCCTATAGAAGATTAGGGGTTAACAAATGTCCATTAACAAGCAAATAATGTTGTTATGATTTAACTAATGTTGGGCAAAATGAAAGAAGAGTTTTTGTTGTGACGTGTGCTTGTCTGTGCATGTGTCTAACATATATATGGATCCCACATTGGTTGGAAGCTGCAGATTTCTGAATGACCCTGACCTTTGGTGACCTATGATCAGGAAGGGACAGTTCACAGATCCTGGTAGGTTAATGTAGCTATATATTTTTTCACATAAACACAAATGCAGCCACCTCCTTACTACAACACATACATAAAACAGCACTTTGGTTTTTCATTGTAAACATTCCCCTTGTTTGATTTCTTTTAAAGTCAACAGATTTGTGTAAAAAAAAAAAAAAAAAGTTTTACAAATATAGAAAAAAAAGAAGGAAACATATTTATCGTTACTTACAAATAAAAAAGTTGTTGAACCTGAGAGTGATATAAGGGAAAGACTGGTATATTCACAAAGTGTTACTTATTCAGTAAAAAGTACTAATAGAAAAGGATTCCTTGTAATCGCTCAAATGTTCCTTATAAATGTATTTGGTTTGTTTTAAATATTCAGACATTGGCAACAGCACATAAGCTCTTTTGATCTCTGTGGGTGCTATTTTGACAGAGTGTTTTGGCTTCTGTAACCGTTATCTTTGTGCCGCTAATACAGCTTCTTCCAGAATTGATTCCCAAGACTGGGTGTCTGAATTGGACGGACGGTTCGGAGTCACTGGCACTTAGATTCCAAGCTGCACCTTCATCTTCTCGTACACAACATAGCTAATACTGACAGCCGGCAGCACCTTTAGGAAATTGGGTGCGATACCCCTGTATAATCCTAGTAATCCCTCTTTAGCAATAATGTTTCTGAAGAGTCCACCCATATTCAGCTGTGGGGCACCCTCTATTGAAGCTGCAAAACAGGGAAAGTATTGTAGATGTTATTGAGATTCTGCTAATATTGCTACTGAAACTGGCTACTACTCAAGAAGCCCTTTGGCAAGTAAATATAGGAGTAATGCTCTGGCTTTGGAGGTTAAATATGGCCCTTGCAGTATTAGAGTCTACAGCAAAACAAATGGTTAATGAGGATGAGATAAAATTAAGTTTTAATGAAAAAAACAAAAACTAATTTGAGTAGAAAAGAATTTATTCAAACCCATTAATGACATTATAAGTTAAACAATGTCACATTCCTGTAGATATTTCTTATATTTAGCTTGCTCCTCTCACAGAACTTTGTTGTTGCAATTCTTCAAGTGGTTTCCTATCTTTTGTTGCACCAGGCAGTGTCAGTCTTGTGAGTTTGAAATGCTGTGAACACAACCAACCAGCAGCACCCAGCGACATAAATGTTAGATAATTATCCACTTTAGGACTTGATACACCAAAGACATATAGAAGGGTAAACTAAACACTTTAAAAGGGACATAATACCCAAATGCTGAAGGACTTGGAAATGATGCACCACATCTGTAAAAAGCCGACTAGAAAATATCACATGAACATCTCAATGTAAAAAAGGAAGATATTTTACCTCAGAATGTCCTCAGTAGCTACATCTAATTGTAAAGGGACTTCAAGCAGCCAATCAGGATGCTAGTCCCAGG
This sequence comes from Bombina bombina, assembly GCF_027579735.1. NCBI lineage: Eukaryota > Metazoa > Chordata > Amphibia > Anura > Bombinatoridae > Bombina > Bombina bombina. Next base: position 12,168,340 of record NC_069508.1, read on the forward strand.
ACTTGCAAGGCAGTGTGAATCTGGTTTGTGCAGCACAACCACTTTATTCCCTTCCTCAGTGCAAGGAAGTTTACTATGGAATCTCACAGGATTATGGTGAAATCCCACAAGATCACATAAGTGCGGTATAGCACGGATAATGCAAATTGGCTGTTTTTTTCGCCAGTAAGCAGAGCAGCTCTGGATCACACAGCAGTACTAATTTGATCAAGTTTCCCTTACTCTTGGCCACCTTTCTATGACAACATACTAAAGTAAGCTCTGGGGTGTGCTTTGAGCATTATGATTAATAATCTTGCAAACACTGTTGCTATATAGTGCATAAGACGTGCACACACCTGAGCATACCTCTGTATGCTCTCCTGGAAAGGAGCCAAGTTTCAACAAAAGAGAGCAAGAGAAAGAGAGAAATCTGATTAGAATTAAAGAAGAATAAAAAGCTCTGTCTGAATCATGAAAGTCCCATCTTGACATCTACATCCCTTTAATTTAGAGACCAACACAACACAAGATGTAGGAACATGATCCAGTATTTTAGTTCTTTAATGTTTGCTCACAGTCTCCACCTAATGGTGATATACAACATATATAGGCTGTTACTACATCAAACAAGGACCCTCGTTCCAATCAATTAGCGTTTGTCGCTCACAGTTACAATTCAACTTATTTCATTTGTCTCCTTCCTCTTGTATAGCAATCTGACCCATTAGAAGCAGAGCTGATTACATTAAATAAAGCTTCAAAGTTATATGTTAATCCAAACAACAGTTTATTCTAACAGTCGGATATATGATTGATAGGACTTTAGATTTTCACACACATACACAGAAACTAAACGTATGTCACAAAACCTAAACAAAACAAAACATGCACAATAATTTCACATCATTTTGTGTACGTTTCACAGTACCCAAGCGAGATCTGACTTTCTATTAAACTAGGACATACTATATCAATGTCCACGGTATGCCATGTGATACAGGCCAAAATATGTTTTTCAAGAATGTACGTTAAATCTGAAAAACCCACAAACTATGTGAAGACTGGCACAAAAAGTATCTCAGATAGATTGGCATGGATTTAAAACTGAAAAACCTGTAAATAACTTTGTGAGTCACTTTGCACAACTAACAAATTCAGTCTTTAGATGTTTATGTCCTAACAATTGTGTGCAACTGATGTTCCACGGTTATCAGAGAGCTATAGAGGAACAGCTGGATACTACTGCAGATCATGGCTCTAGCTCAGGGTTGTATATAAGAAACAAGCCCTAGAAATGCAACTTCATTTGGGGGGGGGGGGGGCTTTTACAGGTCAACATATTAATGATCAGTTTACTCTCTGGAGTATTTCTTCTCCTGATGGGACTCCCTGTTACAAGGAATAGCCCAAACTTATTTTGAAAGGGAATAAAAGCGTTATAACATGTTGGAAGTTAGTCGTGCAGTAAAAAATTCAAGGTCTATGTTTAAGAAATTGTAAAGAACAACTAATAACCTGCCTCAACCATTAGGCAAATTCATAAAAATTACGTTAGTGTATTACATTTTAGTGTTATCTGTGGGTTAATCTCTATGCAATGAAGAATTAGTTAAAAGTATAATTTAAGCACTCCTTACCTTGAGCTTGCATTCGTGTCCTGATAAGAGCAAGTGGGTAACTGGCTAGTTGACCACATGTGCTGGACACAGTTCCACAGGCGAGAAGTACCAGTATACCGGGGTTTGCAGAATCAGTAGCATATTTCTGCAGCCAATTATTCTTGAGAGTCTGTCAACAGAAATTAATCATTTGGGATGGAAGTACTCTGTGATCCCACTGCTGACACCAAGTGTCAAAGCTTATTAAGATTAGCCCATTTCCATGCTATTGAGGTAAAATAAAATTGGTATTTAACACAACTAGAACAAATTAAACCGGGTTTGCACAAAATCATCACTGGATTACAATGTTTCCATACATTGTAAATAAACGATAAATAGCTGGATATATTGTCTGTGTCCGTTTTACAAATGTGTGTGTGTTGATGGTTGTTTTGCCATTATTTGGTAATGTACCATTATATAAATGCATCCTGTATTACTTAAAGGGACAGTAAGGTCAAAATTAATCTTTCAAGAATCAGACAGAGCATGCAATTTTAAACATGTGCTTTGTACTCTTGGTATCCTTTTGAGCAGCAATGTGTTCAGCTAGCTCCCAGTAGTGAATTGCTGCTCCTTCAAAAAAAGGATATAAAAAGAATGACGCAAATATGATAATAGAAGTAAATGGGAATGTTTTTTACAATTGTATGCTCAGTCTGAATCATGAAATATATATTTTGGGTTTCATGTCCCTTTAAAGAGATGCTGCTTCCTATCTAGAGAGGGCTTTGAATACTGTGAGGGAACAAGACTATACAAATGATCTACAGGCAGCCAGAATACCACATAGAGACAGTTAACACTAACAGACAGTGTATAAAAAGAGTTGAGGGTCCGAAATAAAAAAATTGTCTTAATTGTGATAGTACAAGAGAATCACAGAAAAAGAATGAGGTTTGGTAAAGGGAAGGCTCAAGATATTTTGAGGGAGTATCTCATTACCCCAGAAATCTCACCTCGTAGACAGCCAGGTCAATTCCGGCATAAGGGATAATACCCAGGATGTTGGGTATGTAGCCTTTGTAAAATGCCCGTACACCTTCCTTCTTCAGAATCTTTTTAGCACAATCAAACATGCCATCATATTGTCCAGTCTTCCCTACTGCCAAACGAGTCTTGAGAACCTGTCAGATAAAACAGATTATGAGGCTGTACTCAAAATTTCCCTAACACTCTTCTTCAGCACCTGTTACTTAAACTGACCCTAAACCCTCCTGTATACATCTCCTCTCTTCTGTGTATACAACTTCAGATCCTGAAAATTCTTCTTATTAATATTCCTAGTCATGGTGTATGACATCTGTGGAGCACACTGACTGATGTGTAAGTGGAACTACTGACCTCCATAGGGTAGATTGATGTCTGGGCAGTAGCTCCGGCAAGAGATCCAGCTATGAATCGCTCAGCGGTGCCCAACTTCCCACTCTCTGACGTAAACATCTTCTTATACTAGAGAGAAAGGGAGATGTAGAAGCAGATTATTATAGATAAATATACACAGCCTTATAGCAAAGGTTACTCAAATCTAAATATAAGAAAATGATCAATTTCTTACTACTTGTCTGATTTTTTTAGTCTGGAATTAGGTTTTTTAATCAATATTGTCTAACACATTCCAGCACCAAGTAAATATATGTTTGACTGGTAGGGACTACAATATGGACTCTATTGTATAAAACATCATTTATGCTTTCCTGATAAATTAATTTATTTTATGATGGTGAGAGTCCATGATCCATTACTCCTGGGAATTACTCTTCCCTACCACTAGGAGGCAGCAAAGATTCACAAACCCTAGGAACTTTATAAAAACCCTACCATCTTACCAGTACCTCAGTCTAACATATAGCCGAGCACAAAGAGAAAGGAAAAGAAAAAAGGAAAAACAAAATAGCAATAAAGAAAAGGCGCTTCCATGTGTGTATCTGTGTTATACTCACAAGTGAGGCAGCACTCAGCGGTGTTATACTCACAAGTGAGGCAGCACTCAGTGGTGTTATACTCACAAGTGAGGCAGCACTCAGTGGTGTTATACTCACAAGTGATGTAGCACTCAGTGGTGTTATACTCACAAGTGATGTAGCACTCAGTGGTTTTATACTCACAAGTGAGGCAGCACTCAGCGGTGTTATACTCACAAGTGATGTAGCACTCAGCGGTGTTATACTCACAAGTGATGTAGCACTCAGCGGTGTTATACTCACAAGTGATGCAGCACTCAGCGGTGTTATACTCACAAGTGAGGCAGCACTCAGCGGTGTTATACTCACAAGTGAGGCAGCACTCAGCGGTGTTATACTCACAAGTGAGGCAGCACTCAGCGGTGTTATACTCACAAGTGATGTAGCACTCGTGGTGTTATACTCACAAGTGATGTAGCACTCAGTGGTGTTATACTCACAAGTGAGGCAGCACTCAGTGGTGTTATACTCACAAGTGAGGCAGCACTCAGTGGTATTATACTCACAAGTGAGGCAGCACTCAGTGGTGTTATACTCACAAGTGATGCAGCACTCGGTGGTGTTATACTCACAAGTGAGGCAGCACTCAGTGGTGTTATACTCACAAGTGATGCAGCACTCAGCGGTGTTATACTCACAAGTGAGGCAGCACTCGGTGGTGTTATACTCACAAGTGATGCAGCACTCAGCGGTGTTATACTCACAAATGAGGCAGCACTCGGTAGTATTATACTCACAAGTGAGGCAGCACTCGGTGGTATTATACTCACAAGTGATGTAGCACTCGGTGTATTATACTCACAAGTGAGGCAGCACTCGGTGGTGTTATACTCACAAGTGAGGCAGCACTCAGTGGTGTTATACTCACAAGTGATGCAGCACTCGGTGGTGTTATACTCACAAGTGATGTAGCACTCGGTGTATTATACTCACAAGTGAGGCAGCACTCGGTGGTGTTATACTCACAAGTGAGGCAGCACTCGGTAGTATTATACTCACAAGTGATGCAGCACTCGGTAGTATTATACTCACAAGTGAGGCAGCACTCAGTGGTATTATACTCACAAGTGAGGCAGCACTCGGTAGTATTATACTCACAAGTGAGGCAGCACTCAGTGGTATTATACTCACAAGTGATGTAGCACTCAGTGGTGTTATACTCACAAGTGAGGCAGCACTCAGTGGTATTATACTCACAAGTGAGGCAGCACTCAGTGGTATTATACTCACAAGTGAGGCAGCACTCAGTGGTATTATACTCACAAGTGAGGCAGCACTCAGTGGTTTTATACTCACAAGTGATGCAGCGGACACACTTAGGATTAACAGCCCCTCAGTTCACTGCTCCAGGGAATCTGCTCCAGGAGAATTTAAATGACAATACAGAAAAGGCACTTCCATGTCTGTACCTGTGTCTGTGAAAAACTTCAACAGATCCCCTCTCCACACACATACAAACATGGAAGCACATTTTCTTTATTGGCATTTCGGTTTTCTTGAAGCAGCCTTGCACAATTGGTCCAATAATAAAACATTCTTAGAAACACAAGAAATGGCAACTAGTCTGATAGAATGAGCAGAAATCCGTCTAGGTGTAGGTTGACCTGCCTATAAGCCGTATGAAACAGAAGCTCCAACCAAGAAGCCAAAAAAACAGAAGAACATTTCTGCCCGCTCATAAAACCAGCAAAAGGAACAAACTAAAGGCTCTTCTAAAAACCTTAGTAGTGTCTACATAACACTATAAAGCTCTAGCAGAATCCAAAACATGAAGAGATCACTCTAAATAATTCTAAGTATTAAGACATAAAGAAGGAACAACAATGTCCCAACTTATATTGTCAGAAAACACAACCTTATCCAGAAGAAAAATAAGAAAAGGAGGAACACAAGAAAGAGCAGAACACTCAGAAACTCTTCTAGCAGATGAAATAGCTAAAAGAAACAAGTTTAATATCCACCTGATTCATATCCTCAACAGGAAGAACCTGCAAAAATCATCAAAACCAAATCAAGGTTCCAAGGAGGAAACATTGGATAATAGCAAGCTTAATTCTAGGCCGGACTTGAACGAAACCATGAATGACAGGAAAAATAGTAAAAAAAAAAATAAAAAAAAAAAAAAAAAAAAAATATATATATATATATATATATATATATATATATATATATATATATATATATATATATATATATATTTCAAAAAACTGGCAGATAAACCCTTATCCAAACCATCCTGTAAGAACAGAAAGAATTCTAGGAATTCTAAAAGAATGCCAAGAAAAAACCCTGAATCGAACACCAAGAAATAAAGTCTTTTCAGACATTAAAATAAAAAGTCACAGACTTACAAGCCTGTACAAGAAATTTAGTAAATGAACAAATAGTTCCGGATGCAAAAAATGGCCTTGATATAGAAGGTCCAGATACAAAGGAAACAGCCAATGAGAGAAATTGGACATCAGAACCAGATTTGAATTACCAAATTCTGCAGGAACAGCTGGAGCAATCAGAATCACCAAAGCTCTTCCTACCAAATCTTGGCAAACACCCTGGGAAAGAAAATGACCAGAGGTGGAAAGAAATATAGGCTATCCAGAATCACCACAAACACAGCATCACCAAACACAGTCCAAAGATCCCTGCCCTTGCACAGTACCTGGGAAACTTTAGATTCAACAGAGAAGCCATCAGAACTATATCTGGGTGAACCCAAAGATCTATTATCTGATAACCTGATGAAGAGACCACTCTTCCAGATAGAAAAAAACTGCTTCCTAGTTGTCCAGTCATGGAACATGAACAGCAGAAATTAGACAGTAATAAACTTCTGCCCAGGAAAGAATTCAAGAAACTATCTTCATAACTAGGGAACTGTAAGTTCCCCCTGATGAGTAACATAAGCTACAGATGTAACATTGACTAACTGAAAACAGAGAAAAGATTCCCTTTTCAATAGAGGCCAACCCTGAAGTGCCCTGAACTCCTTATGCCTTCTGAGACCCCCAGACAGCCCCTTATCCTGAAAAAACTTGCATCTTTAGAGATTACATAAAGAGCTAATAGTCTAGCCACAAAGACAGAAACAGACTTGTTCTGGTATGTAAAGGACTCCTCAGAGACAACTCAGTATTAACCCTTTATCATTGGTAAATATACAAAGCTGAAGAGGGCTCATATGGAAGAGAGCAAACAGAACAGCAACCAAAGCCTCAAACATGCAATCTGACATCTCCATGCAAAAAGTGACCAAAGGAAAAAAACAGAGACTGAAGGTTCCAACAGGCAAACCCCAGCTTCAACTGTCTTTGGTCTGTCAAAGAAAGACTCATAGAAACTGAATATCTCATCAAGGTCAGAAAACACTGCAATACCCAAAGATCTGATTACCGAAAAGAGGGTATCCAGAACTTTGGAGAATATTATGAGAGCTGTAACAAGACCAAACAGAAGAGCAGCAAACTGAAAAAACTCAACCAAAAAAGCAAACTTCAGAAACCGATGATGTTCCTTAAAATAAGAACATAAAAGGTAAGCATCCTAAAGATCTATTGTGGACATAAACTGACCGAATAGCTTCCATTCCAAAAGTAGGAAATTGAGAAAGTTGTTCAAAGTTTCTAGATCAGAATTGATCTGAAAGCTCCCTCCTTTGAAACAATGAATAGGTTGGAGTTCATATCTACCTGAGCATTTACAGGGATCCTAGGAACATTATCAGAAAAAAAAACTACCCTTGGGAGGCCTTAATCTGAATTTATCTGGCAAGCATAAATTATGTTTTCCTTCCATAAGGCAGGGAGAGTCCACAACTTCATTCCATACTGTTGGGAAAACTATACTTAAGCTCCATAGGACACTGAAGGAATAACAGGAGGGAACAAAAAAAGGCGGACCCGATTCTAAGGGCATACCCCTGCCTGCAAAACTTTTCTCCCGAAAGCTGCTTCAGTCGAAGCAAACACATCAAACTTGTAAAATTTAGAAAAAGTATGTAAGGAGGACCAGGTAGCCGCCTTACAAATCTGATCCATTGACGCTTCATTCTTAAAAAGAGGAAGCCACTGCTCTAGTGGAATGAGCCATTATCCTTTCAGGAGGCTGTCTCATAAGCTAAGCGGATGACATTCCTCAACCAGAAAGACAGGGAAGTCGTAATAACCTTCTGCCCCTTACGCTTCCCCGTATAGATGACAAACAAAGAGGAAGATTGTCTGAATTCCTTAGTAGCCTGAAGATAGAACTTCAAGGCACAAACCACATCTAGATTGTGAAGCAAACGTTCCTTCGCTGAAGAAGGATTAGGACACAAAGAGGGAACAACAATTTCTTTATTAATGTTACGATCCAACACCCCCTTAGGGAGGAACCCTAATTTAGTATGCAAAACCGCCTTATCAGCATGGAAACCCAGATAAGGGGGGTCACATTAGAAAGCTGAAATCTCGCGCAGAGGCAATAGCCAACAAAAAAAAAGAACCTTCCAAGATAACAATTTGATGTCAACGTATACATAGGTTCAAATGGAGCCTGCTGCAAAACACTAAGAACAAGATTTAGGCTCCAAGGTGGAGCCACAAATCTAAACACAGGTCTGATCCTAGTCAGAGCCTTAACAAAGCCCTCCACACTTTATGGTAGATACGACAAGTAACTGGTTTATGAGCTTGAACCAGAGTGTCAATAACACTCTCAGAAAACCCTCTCTTGGCTAAGACTAAGCGTTCAATCTCCACGCAGCTAGTCTCAGAGAATTTAGATTTTGATGAACGAAGGGATCCTGTATCAGCAGATCTCTGCGACAAGGTAAACTCCACTGCGGAGATGAGGACATCCCCACCAGATCCGCAAACCACGTTCTTCACGGCCACTACAGAGCAATCAGAATCACTGATGTACGCTCCTGCTTGATGTGCGCCACCACACAAAGGAGAAGCGGTAATGGAGGAAAAAGAGATACGAGCCTGAACCTCCATGGTACTGATAGGGCCTCTATCAGTTCCGTCTGAGGATCCCTCAACCTCGACCTGTACCTGGGTAGCTTGGTATTGAGGCAGGATGCCATGAGATCCATTTCCGGCATCCCCCACTTGCTGCATATCTCTGCAAACACCTCGGGGTGGAGAGACCATTCCCCTGGGTGAAAGGATTGCCTGCTGAGAAAGTCCGCTTCCTAGTTGTCCACACCCGGAATGTGGATCGCTGACAGCATACATCCGTGAGTCTCCACCCACTCTAGTATCTGAGATACTTCTCTCATAGCAAAGGGACTTTCGTTCCCTCCTGATGGTTGATGTAGGCAACAGAGGTTAAATTGTCTGATTGGAATCTGATAAACTGGGATGAACCCAGAAGGAGCCAAGCCTTCAAGGCATTGAAGATTGCCCGGAGTTCCAATATATTAATAGGAAGGGAGTACTTCTCCTGAGTCCACAGCCCTTGTGCCTTCTTGACACACCAAACAGCTCCCCAGACGGAAAGGCTTGCGTCTGTAGTCACAATCTCCCAGGACGGTCTCATGAAGCACGTGCCTTGGGACAGATGATCTGGACAGAGCCACCAAGAGAACGAGTCTCTCAACAGGTTGTCCAGCACAATTTGTTGAGCCAGATTTGAATGGTTGCGTTCCATTGTTTCAGCATGCATAGTTGTAAGGGTCTGAGATAGAATCTGGCAAAGGGAATGATGTCTATACAGGACACCATGAGTCAGATCCCCTCCATACACTGGGCCACTGAGGGTCTCAAGGAGGCCTGGAGGGCAAGACATGCAGTAGTTAGCTTGCAACGTCTCTTATCTGTGAGAAATATTCTCATGAATATGCAGTCTATTATTGCCCCCAGGAAATTCCCCCTTGTACTTGGAGTAAGAGAATTGTTTTCCAAGTTTATCTTCCATCCATGTGATCTAAGAAGACTGAGAAGGGACTCAGAGTGTTCTTCCGCTAGATGAAAAGATGGTGACTGTACCAAGATATCATCCAGGTAAGGCAATACTGCAATACCTTGTATTCTGGCAATGGCTAGAAGAGCCCCTAGAAACTTTGTAAATATCCTTGGAGCAGTAGCTAGGCCAAACAGAAGAGCTATGAACTGGAAGTGCTGGTCCAGAAAGGAAAGCCTCAGGAACTGAAAATGCTCCCTGTGTATCGGAACGTGAAGGTATGCATCCTTCAGGTTTATGGTGGTCATAAACTGTTCTTCCTGAACCAGAGGAAGGATTGACCGTATTGTCTCCATCTTGAAAGAGGGAACACTCAGAAACTTGTTTAGGCACTTTGACTCCAGAATTGGACGAAAAGTTCCCTCCTTTTTTGGAACCACGAAAAGGTTTGAATAAAACCCCAAACCTCTTTCTGCTGTAGGTACCGGGACAAATACTCCTAGAGAGAAGAGATCCTGTATGCAATCTAAAAAGGCAGTCCTCTTCTCTGGTCTTGTAGACAGTCTAGAGAGTAGGAATCTGCCCCTGGGTGGATGAGATTTGAATCCTATCCTGTATTCCTGAGATACAACCTCAAGGACCCAAGGATCCTGTACATCCTGGAACCAAGCGTCTGTAAAAAGAGAGAGACTGCCCCCTACACGATCTGATCCCAGATCCGGGGCTGCCCCTTCATGCTTATTTGTTCTCGGTGGGCTTCTTAGTCTGTTTGGACTTATTCCAGGACTGAGCTGGCTTCCAAGTACTCTTGGGCTGCTCAGACTTGGATGAGGATTGCTGTCAATGCGATTTGTCAGAACAAAAAGAACGAAAATTAGATGATGCCATCCCTATTCTTTTTATAGTAGGAAGGCACCCTTCCCTCTGGTAACCATAGAAATAATGGAGTCCAGCCCTGGACCGAATAAAATCTTCCCCTTGAAAGGAAGAGAATGAAGGAGTTAGCAATTCTTAGAGCTTTAATTCTCTCCTGAATATCCTTGAGGGGAGTTTCCACCTCAATGAGCTCAGACAGTGTCGAACCAGTAGGTAGCTGCTCCAGCAACCAAGGGTACAGCTGCCACCAGTTGAAATAAAAACCCTGTATGTTGAAACATCTTCCTCAGAAAAGTTTCCATTTTCTTATCCTTAGGCTCTCTAAAAGAAGAACTATCCTCCAGGGGAATAGTAGTATGCTAAGCCAGGGTAGTAATAGCGCCATTCACCATAGGGATGGGGCCCCACAAATCCAATTGAGTGTCAGGGACCGGGAATAATTTTTTAAAAGCAAACGAGGGGGAAAAAAAAAGTTCCTATTCTTTACCATTCGTTACTAATAATGTTCGCCATTTAACTGGCCCAGGAAAAGTCAGAGGGACCTTCCGGTCTTCATAAACCCTGTCTAATTTTAGGATCTAAGGTTCCTCAGGGAGTGTAGCCTCTGGAACCTCTAGCGTAGACAGAACGTCCTTTAATAAAAAACGCAGATGCTCAATTTTAAATCTAAAGGAGGGTTCCTCTGCTGAAGGAGGTTTAGAAACTGAAGTCTCCGACTTAGAAAGTTCACCCTCTGAAACTACAGAGGTTAACTCATCCTTGGATAGCTGGGACATGGTAGCTAAATCCGACTAATATTTAGATGACTCTAGGTCAGGAGAACTATGTTTAACCCATCTCTTACGTTTGCTAGAGGGAGGTAAGGCACTCAGGGCCGCAGACACCGACGATTGTAACTGTGCAGTAAAGTCCGCAGGGAAAAAAGCCCCCTCCAGGTGGAGGATTAGTTGAGCCATAGGGAACTGCATGTGGAGCAGGTAGTGTAGAAAGGGTAGTAATCTCTCTGGACACAGATTCCTGAGAGGTAGACGACTCAGAGGGGCTAATAGCACTATGAGTATTAGCAGGCTTGTCTCCCTTCTTAGACTTTAGAACAGTGCTTAGACAAATGGAACAAAATTGAGCAGGAGGGCAAACCACAGCCTCCTCACAATATAAACAGGAATTATTCATCAGTACAGAAGGAGCGGAACCTTCTAATGTAGTATCAGAGTCCTCCATAGCTAAGATATATTCACAGAAGGACAGACAGAAAAGAACGCTTTTATTAAAAAAACGGCACCTTTATAATCCCAATGGCTGGGGCACTCACCACCTCCTAGACCCAGACAGCTAATAGTGAAAATGCTCTCCTTAGGAGTGATGTCCGCAGTAGAATCGTAGGAAATTGAAAAGACCGCACCCGGTCACGTGGTGCATAAGACAGGACTTCCCCTGCTTTAAAAAAGGTGCTAAGCTATTAGGAGCTGCGCAACACTCAAAAACGAAAGTGAAACCGGTTTGTTCCAAGACAAAGCACATAGTCTATGAGCCCAAAACCCCTCACATTAAAGCAGTTATAAATAGCCCCTAGCTGTTCAAATAATCTCCCTGAAGGAGATGATATTAACCCTTGATCCTATAGAGGCATAAAGGAGCCACACTGTGACCCTGTATAGCAAAAGTGTATATATAAAACAGTCTTAACCTCCAGGATCCATGCTGTGGAACAGGCACAACCTCTCAAGTGTGACAGTCTTGCAGCAACGCCTCTGACATTGACTTGAGTGTGTAACAGCAAGCAGTGAAACTTGTCAACTCTGATTGCTCATGGGCTGTTAGGCAACAGTCTGAATGGGTTCGAAGAAAAACTTTCCCTGCATCTCCAATACTCTCACTGAGAGGTTGACATGATTACTAAAAACTCCAGTCTCTTACAGGACTATCCAAATCTTCTGACACTTCTCTGCCACCTCCTATAGTGACAAAAGGCAAAGAATGACTGGGGGATAGGGGAAGAGGGAGGGATATTTAAGCCTTTTGGCTGGGGTGTCTTTGCCTCCTCCTGGTGGTCAGGTGTTGAATTTCCCAACAGTAAGGAATGAAGTTGTGGACTCTCCCTGCCTTATGGAAGGAAAACGTTCCCTGTATAGAAGGAGATAAGAGTCTGGAAATCAGCAGATTCTAGTTATAATGCTCTTCTAGAAAGATATACTGTATCATCAATGAATGATGTCAAAAAAGACCTCACAAAAGACAGCATTTGCACACATTGGGGGGTAGTTATCATCGTGTCAACTTTCCTGCCTTCTCCGGCCCAATACACCCGCCTAAGCTCGCCTACCTTCGCCGCCGCGGACCTGAAAAAATACGCATAAGTTATCAAACAAAGCTGTCAAAAAGCCGCGGGGCGATGAGCAGCGGACTGTGAGAGTTATCACTCATCCGATCTCGCTGCTCTTCGGCTTTTTCCCAGCTTTATTGCTAGCCTGTCACTAAGCACTCACACTAAACTGCACTGTTCTACCCCCTATTCCGGCGCCCCCGGAGCCCCCCGCAACTAAATAAAGTTACTAACCCCTAAACCGCCGCTCCTAGACCCTGCCGCAACTCTGATAAATGTATTAACCCCTAAACCGCCGCTCCTAGACCCCGCCGCAAGTCTTATAAATGTATTAACCCCTAAACCGCCGCTCCTAGACCCCGCCGCAAGTCTTATAAATGTATTAACCCCTAAACCGCCGCTCCTAGACCCCGCCGCAAGTCTTATAAATGTATTAACCCCTAAACCGCCGCTCCCGGACACCGCTGCCACCTACATTATACCTAGTAACCCCTATCCTGCCCCCCCTACACCGTCGCCACCTATAATACATTTATTAACCCCTATCCTGCCCCCCACTACACCGCCGACACTGTAATAAAATTATTAACCCCTAAACCTAAGTCTAACACTAACCCTAACACCCCCCTAACTTAAATATTAATTAAATAAATCTAAATCATATTTCTATTATTAACTAAGTTAATCCTATTTAAAACTAAATACTTACCTATAAAATAAACCCTAATATAGCTACAATATAAATAATAATTATATTGTAGCTATCTTAGGATTTATTTTTATTTTACAGGTACCTTTCAATTTATTTTAACTAGGTACAATAGCTATTAAATAGTTATTAACTATTTAATAGCTTACCTAGCTAAAATAAAGAGAAATTTACCTGTAAAATAAAAACTAACCTAAGTTACAATTACCCCTAACACTACACTATCATTAAATAAATTATTCCTATTTAAAACTAAATACTTACCTGTAAAATAAACCCTAAGATAGCTACAATATAATTAATAATTACATTGTAGCTATCTTAGGATTTATATTTATTTTACAGGTAACTTTGTATTTATTTTAGCTAGTTAGAATAGTTATTAAATAGTTATTAACTATTTAATAACTACCTAGCTAAAAGAAATACAAAATTACCTGTAAAATAAATCCTACACTATCATTAAATAAATTAAATAAATTAACTACAAATAACTACAATTAAATACAATTACATAAACTAACTAAAGTACAAAAAATAAAAAAGCTAAGTTACAAAAAAAAAAAAAAGTTACAAACATTTAAAAAAATATTACAACAATTTTAAGCTACTTACACCTAATCTAAGCCCCCTAATAAAATAACAAACCCCCCCAAAATAAAAAAATGCCCTACCCTATTCTACATTTAAAAAGTTCAAAGCTCTTTTACCTTACCAGCCCTTAAAAGGGCCTTTTGTGGGGGCATGCCCCAAAGAATTCAGCTCTTTTGCCTGTAAAAGAAAAATACAACCCCCCCAACATTAAAACCCACCACCCACATACCCCTAATCTAACCCAAACCCCCCTTAAAATAACCTAACACTAATCCCCTGAAGATCATCCTACCTTTAGTCGTCTTCACTCAGCCGGGCCACCGATGGAACTGAAGAGGAGACCCGGACCGGCAGAAGTGATCATCCAAGGGGCGCTGAAGAAATCTTCCATCCGGGCGACGTCATCTTCCAAGAGGCGCTGAAGAAGTCTTCTATCCGGGCGAGGTCATCTTCGAAGCCGGGTCTTGAATCTTCATCCCGCCGACGCGGAACATCCTTCTTTCCCGATGGACTACCGACGAATGAAGGCTCCTTTAAGGGACGTCATCCAAGATGGCGTCCCTTCAATTCCGATTGGCTGATAGGATTCTATCAGCCAATCGGAATTAAGGTAGGAAAAATCTGATTGGCTGATTGAATCAGCCAATCAGATTCAAGTTCAATCCGACTGGCTGATCCAGTCAGCCAATCAGATTGAGCTCGCATTCTATTGGCTGATCGGAACAGCCAATAGAATGCGAGCTCAATCTGATTGGCTGACTGGATCAGCCAGTCGGATTGAACTTGAATCTGATTGGCTGATTCAATCAGCCAATCAGATTTTTCCTACCTTAATTCCGATTGGCTGATAGAATCCTATCAGCCAATCGGAATTGAAGGGACGCCATCTTGGATGACGTCCCTTAAAGGAGCCTTCATTCGTCGGTAGTCCGTCGGGAAAGAAGGATGTTCCGCGTCAGCGGGATGAAGATTCAAGACCCGGCTTCGAAGATGACCTCGCCCAGATAGAAAACTTCTTCAGCGCCTCTTGGAAGATGACATCGCCCGGATGGAAGATTTCTTCAGCGCCGCTTGGAGGATCACTTCATCGGATGGAAGATTTCTTCAGCGCCCCTTGGATGATCACTTCTGCCGGTCCGGGTCTCCTCTTCAGTTCCATCGGTGGCTCGGCTGAGTGAAGACGACTAAAGGTAGGATGATCTTCAGGGGATTAGTGTTAGGTTATTTTAAGGGGGGTTTGGGTTAGATTAGGGGTATGTGGGTGGTGGATTTTAATGTTGGGGGGGTTGTATTTTTCTTTTACAGGCAAAAGAGCTGAATTCTTTGGGGCATGCCCCCACAAATGGCCCTTTTAAGGGCTGGTAAGGTAAAAGAGCTTTGAACATTTTTAATGTAGAATAGGGTAGGGCATTTTTTTATTTTGGGGGGTTTGTTATTTTACTAGGGGGCTTAGATTAGGTGTAAGTAGCTTAAAATTGTTGTAATATTTTTTTAAATGTTTGTAACTTATTTTTTTTTTTTTGTAACTTAGCTTTTTTTATTTTTTGTACTTTAGTTAGTTTATGTAATTGTATTTAATTGTAGTTATTTGTAGTTAATTTATTTAATGATAGTGTAGTGTTAGGTTTAATTGTAACTTAGGTTAGGATTTATTTTACAGGTAATTTTGTATTTCTTTTAGCTATGTAGTTATTAAATAGTTAATAACTATTTAATAACTATTATAACTAGCTAAAATAAATACAAAGTTACCTGTAAAATAAATATAAATCCTAAGATAGCTACAATGTAATTATTAATTATATTGTAGCTATCTTAGGGTTTATTTTACAGGTATTTAGTTTTAAATAGGAATAATTTATTAAAGTATAGTGTAGTGTTAGGTGTAATTGTAACTTAGGTAAGTTTTTATTTTACAGTTACATTTCTCTTTATTTTAGCTAGGTAAGCTATTAAATAGTTAATAACTATTAAATAGCTATTGTACCTAGTTAAAATAAATTGAAAGGTACCTGTAAAATAAAAATAAATCCTAAGATAGCTACAATATAATTATTATTTATATTGTAGCTATATTAGGGTTTATTTTAAAGGTAAGTATTTAGTTTTAAATAGGATTCATTTAGTTAATAATAGAAATATTATTTAGATTTATTTAATTAATATTTAAGTTAGGGGGTGTTAGGGTTAGTGTTAGACTTAGGTTTAGGGGTTAATAATTTTATTACAGTGGCGGCGGTGTAGTGGGGGGCAGGATAGGGGTTAATAAATTTATTATAGGTGGCGACGGTGGGCTCCGGGAGCGGCGGTTTAGGGGTTAATATATATAGAGTAGCTTGCGGTGGGCTCCGTGAGCGGCGGTTTAGGGGTTAATCATTTTATTTAGTTGCGGCGGTGTAGGGGGGGGACAGATTAGAGGTGTTTAGACTCGGGGTACATGTTAGGGTGTTAGGTGTAGACAGCTCCCTTAGAAATCAATGGGATGTCTGGCAGCAGCGAACTTGTACTTTCGCTATGGTCAGACTCCCATTGATTCCTATGGGATCCACCGCCTCCAGGGTGGCGGTTTGAAAACCAGGTACGCTGGGCCGTAAAAGTGCCGAGCATACCTGCTAGTTTTTTGATAACTAGCAAAAGTAGTCAGATTGTGCCGCACTTGTGTGCGGAACATCTGGAGTGACGTAAGAATCGATCTGTGTCGGACTGAGTCCGTCGGATCGAAGTTTACGTCACAAAATTCTACTTTTGCCGGTCTGTAGCCTTTGATAACTAAGGCGAATCAGCCTTGCCACAAATACGCTGTGGAATTCCAGCGTATTTGAGGTTGACGGCTTGATAACTACCCCCCCTTAATCTTCACTGGCAGAATCATAAGAAAACTGCCCAGAAATACTATATATCCAAAATATCAAGCAACAGCAGTAGATATTACTGGACTGAAAACTTGTTTGCAAAAAAGCCCCCCCCCCCCCCACCAAGGGGGATTAAGCTTCTATCTAAAGGGGCTAAAAAGAAGAACTTTGAAGCAATAAATAGTAGTAGTAGTAGTTATCAGCATGCATTAAAACATTAGTACATTTATTGCATAGGATCTCTGAAGGAAATACCTTAGCATATACGAATATAAACATTTAATACTGGTAGTAAAATGTTCAAATGACCCAGCTTCAAAGGCAGATTTAGGGACATAATTATAAGGCTCCATAACTGCAAATAAACTAATAATAAAGAAATTAAAAAACATCACCTTATCGTGGTGGAGAGGTTTGGGTGTCCCTATGAACCTGAGAGCTGTGTTGTCTGGAGCCTTGTGCTCCTGGTAGGGTATCCCATGGCAGAGTGGTCTCAGATGAGGTGCCAGACAAAGAATGGTTCAAAAAAGACCCATGAAGAAAACTAGTAGAGGAAATGAGACCCGGCCCGGAGGAAGCCCGGGGCCCCCGTCTGGAGCCAGGCCCAGACGGCAGGCTCGTCATCGAGCGCCTGGTTGCTGGGTTTGCCACGGAGCACGGTTGGGCACAGCCCGAAAGAATTATGTGGCATCTCACTCCTCTTAATCTTGTGGGCCCACCACTCACAGGAAAAATTGCATGGGTCGGGAGCACTGTCATACGGGTGGGAGTGAAGGTCAGGGGCCTTGACGGAGCAGATCAGGGTAGCAGAAGTTGACTCTGGGGACGTGCAATGTCACCTCTTTGGGAGGCAAAGAGCCGGAGAATGTGTGGGAGGTGGAGCACTACCAGTTGGATCTGGTGGGGCTTACCTCTACGCACACCCTCTGTTCTGGAACCATACTCCTGAATAGGGGTTGGACTCTATTCTTTTCTGAAGTTGCCCAGGGTGAGAGGCGCCAGGTGGGTGTGGGGATACTCACAAACCCCTGGTTGAGCAATGCTGCGTTGGAGTTTACCCTGATGAATGAGAGGGTTTCCTTCCTACGCTTAAGGGTGGCAGGGGGGAAAACTCTGACTGTTTGTGCATATGCACCAAACAGCAGTTCTGAGTATTCAACCTTCTTAGAGACCCTGAATGGAGTCCTGCATGAGGCTCCAGTAGGGGACTCTATTGTTCTGCTGGGAGACTTCAACACCCACATGGGCAACGATGGAGATACCTGGAGAGGTGTGATTGGAAGGAACGGCCTCCATTATATAAACCAGATTTGTTGTTTGTTGTTGGACTTCTGTGCTAGTCATGGATTGTCTATAACAAAACACTATGTTCTAACATAAGGATGCTCATAAGTGTACGTGGTACCAGAGCATCCTAGGCCGAAGGTCGATTTTGTGATCGTATCGTCCGATCTGAGGCCATATGTTTTGGACACCCGGGTGAAGAGAGGGGCGGAGTTGTCAACTGATCACCATTGAACCTGAGTGGGCAATGTTCAAAGCTTCCATTGCTGAAGCTGCGGTGGTAAGCTGTGGTCTCAAGGTCTTAGGTGGACACCGGTGGTCAGGGAAGCTGTCCGACTGAAGGAGTTCTTTAGGGATATGTTATCCCAGAGGACTCCGGAGGCAGTTGCAGGGTATCGACGGGCCCAGAAGGCTGCAGCTACTGCCGTGTCAGCGGGTGTAGGAGAAGTTTGAATATGCTATGGAGAAAGACTTTTGGTCGGCACCAAGGTGCTTCTGGAAAACCGTTCAGCACCTCTGAAGGGGGAAATGGGGAACCATCCAAGCTGTGTATAGTATGGATGGGACACTGTTTACCTTAACTGAGGACGTAGTCAGGCGGTGCAAGGAGCATTTTAAGGAACTCATAAATCCGACTCACACGTCCTCTATGATAGAGGCAGAGCTAGAGGGTCATCGTCAATTTCACTGGCAGAGGTCACTGAGGTAGTCAAACATCTCCACAGTGGCAAAGCCCCTGGGACTGACGAGATCCGTCCAGAAATGCTGAAAGCTTTGGGTGGGGAAGGGCTGTCTTGGTTGACACGTCTCTTCAACATTGCGTGGGAGTCTGGGACAGTGCTAAAGGAGTGGCAGACCGGGGTGGTGGTTCCCCTGTTCAAAAAGGGGGACCAGCGAGTGTATGCCAATTACAGGGGTATCACACTTCTCAGTCTCCCTGGTAAAGTCTACTCTAAGGTGCTGGAAAGGAGGGTTCGGCTGATAGTCAAACCTCAGATTGAAGAGGAACAATGCATATTTCATCTTGGCCCGGGAACAACAGACCAGCTCTTTACGCTTGCAAGGATCTTGGAGGGGGCCTGGGAGTATGCCCATCCAGTCTGCATGTGTTTTGTGGAACTGGAGAAGGCATATGACCAGGTACCCTGGGAAATTCTGTGGGAGGTGCTGCGGGAGTATGGGGTCTCTTCTCAGGGCCATCCAATCGCTGTACGTTCAAAGCGAGAGCTGTGTCTGGATTCTTGGCAGTAAGTTGGATTTGTTTCCGGTGGGGATTGGCCTCAGCCAGGGCTGCTCTTTATCACCAATCCTGTTCGTGATATTCATGGACAGGATATCGAGGCGTAGCCATGGAGCGGATAGGTTGCAGTACGGTGGGCTGAGGATCTCATCACTGCTTTTTGCAGATGATGTGGTCCTGATGGTATCATCGGTTAGTGACCTTCAGCACTCACTGGATCGGTTCACAGCCAAGTGTGAAGCGGCTGGGATGAGGATTAGCACCTCTAAATCTGAGGCCATGACTCTCAGCAGGAAACCAGTGGATTGCACACTCCAGGTAGGGAATGAGTCCTTACCCCAAGTGAAGGAGTTTAAGTACTTTTGGGTTTTGTTCGCGAGTGAGGGGACAATGGAGCGTGAGATTGTCTGGAGAATCGGAGCAGTGGGGGCCAGTGTTGCATTTGCTTTACCGCACCATTGTGATGAAAAGAGAGCTGAGCCAGAAGGCAAAGCTCTCGCTCTACTGGTCAATCTTTGTTCCTACCCTCACCAATGATCATGAAGGATGGGTCATGACCGAAAGAACGAGATCGCAGGGTACAAGCGGACGAAATGGGTTTTCTCAGGAAGGTGGCTGGCGTCGCCCTTATGGATAGGGTGAGAAGCTCAGTCATCCGTGAGGAACTCTGATTAGAGCCGCTTCTCCCTTACGTAAAAAGGAGCCAGTTGAGGTGGTTCGGACATCTGGTAAGGATGCCCCTGGGCGCCTCCCTAGGGAGGTGTTCCAGACATGTCCGGCTGGGAGAAGGCCTCGGGGAAGACCCAGGACTAGGTGGAGGGATTGTATCTCCACACTGGCCTGGAAAACACCTTGGGATTCCCCAGTCAGAGCTGGTTAATGTGGCCAGGGAAAGGAATCCCCGCGACCCGACCCCGGATAAGCGGATGAAGATGAGAGATGAAGTTAAATGATAATAACCCTTATTATAAAAAATCAGAGAGAGAGAAGAGAGAAGGGGGAGAGAGGGGGAGAGAGAGAATAGAGAGAGGGGAGAGAAACATAACAGGAGAGGAACTGGAATAGGAGTACATCGACAGGCAGAAGCCTTGGGACCCCCCATGGCTAAATCTCCACTGGTGAAAATATATGTCACTTCCAATACAACGATCTGAAAACCCCTCTCTCTGAAGAATCAAATGCACATCTTCATCATTCGATCACCTTCAGCAGAGGAAAAGACAAGACTGAGGTACTGGTGGGAGGGGTTTCTTTGCCTCCTCCTAGTAATTCCCAGGAGTAATGGATCATGGACTCTCACCATCTATATGAAAGAAATACAGATTGCATACACACAGATTGTACCAACAATGTATTTATGCTAAATAGTGCTGTCCTTTCTCTGTACAACACTTAAGTATTTATTTAGGAAGTTTGTATTCCTGTGTGGATGCACAGTACATATTTACAAACACACAGTTTAGCGCACTCACGTACACATTTACACACACACAGTTTAGCGCACTCACGTATACATTTACACACACACACACACACAGTTTAGCACACTCACGTATTAGCATGCACACATACACATTTACACACACAGTTTAACGCACTCACGTATTAGCATGCACACATAAATTGTACTTTTATCAGACAGATTACGCTAGGGCTGGGTTTAGCTAGTATTTGTGGTTATTAGGGCATTGCGGCCTGAAGATTTGAAAAGTGTACAGAGAGGAAGTGCTGAACTATCTGGAACAAGAGAATCAAAAACAGCAATAACAATTT
Organism: Bombina bombina; assembly: GCF_027579735.1. NCBI lineage: Eukaryota > Metazoa > Chordata > Amphibia > Anura > Bombinatoridae > Bombina > Bombina bombina. The sequence goes on from NC_069508.1 coordinate 12,189,481, forward strand.
GCTTCTAATTTTGCCATCTGCCATTGCAGCAGAATGTTGTCCCTGCTGTGGTTTATAGGGAAATACCACAGACTGTAAAGTCTAACATGTGCGTGTTTTTGCCTTTGTAAATTTCAACAGGTTTAAACACTATTAAATATTTATCTTTCCACCAGACAGTATTGTTTTTCTTTGTTTAATTATAGTTATTTTTATATGTGGATCACTGTTAATTGTATTGCATGAGTCTGGGTGTATAATTTATTGCAGGGGGCTGGGGGCATCATTTTATTGCAGGGGGGCTGGGGGCATCATTTATTGCAGGGGGCTGGGGGCATCATTGTATTGCTGGGATCATCATTTTATTGCAGGGGGCTGGGGGCATCATTTTATTGCTGGGAGCATCATTTTATTGCTGGGGGCATCATTTTATTGCAGCAGGGCTGGGGATATCATTTTATTGCAGGGGGGCTGGGGGCATAATTTATGGCTGGGGTCATCATTTTATTGCAGGGGGGCTGGGGGAATCATTTATTGCTGGGGGCTGGGAGCATAATTTATTATGGGGGGGCTGGGGCATTATTTATTGCAGGGGGGCTGAGGCATAATTTATGCTAGTTCAGTAAATCTATAATCCCTTCTATAATTTAAAGTGACAAATGAGGCGCAAGAGTGACCTCACCTGTTGTAAAAGGAAGCTACGTTTTTAATCATTTTTTTTTATTCCATAATATTACTGGTAAGGTCCAACAGTGACCATTACAATTGCTAGATCTCTTCTTCCTAGTTCCATCAGGTTAAGTTGGTACAAGATTGACCTTCTGAGTCTTGAGGGGAATTTATTATAGAATAATTAGGTTTCATTTATATCTGCCCATTCTTATTGGTAATACATGTGGCTCCTACTGTTACTGGCATTGTTTTACTTTGTGCATTTTACTTGTAGGTTCTATCAGATAGTTATATCCTCTGCCTGAAATTATCCTCTTTCAATTCACTGGGATATAGAACCTGTTTTTTTCCATGTATGTCATTGAGATGCAGATTATTTACTTAAAGGGACACTGAACCCAATTTTTTTTTTCATGATTCAGATAGTTGCATAAAATGTCATGCTCTATCTAATTTACTCCTATTATCATTTTTTCTTCGTTCTCTTGCTATCTTTATTTGTAAAAGAAGACATCTAAGCTTTTTTCTTGGTTCAGGACTCTGTTCAGCACTTTTTATTGGTAGATGAATTTATCCACCAATCAGCAAGGACAACCCAGGTTGTTCACCAAAAATGGTCCGGCATCTAAACTTACATTCTTGCATTTCAAATAAAGATACCAAGAGAATAAAGAAAAATTGATAATAGGAGTAAATTAGAAAGTTGCTTAAAATGTCATGCTCTATCTGAATCACAAAAGAAAAAATTTGGGTTCAGTGTCCCTTTAAGGCTTTTGTTGCTTGGTTTCATGTCTTGTGCATTTGTGTGCAAAGTTATGCAAGGGCAGTTTGAACCACGGTTCTCAAGTACCCCCAACAGGCCAGGTTTTCATTCTAGCTGAACCAGTGCACAGGTGAAGTAATCAGCTGACCAGTAACACCCAATTTACTAACTTGCTCTCACCCATCAGCTAATTATTTCTCCTGTGCACTGATTCAGCTATAATGAAAACCTGCCCTGTTGGGGGTCCTTGAGGCCCATGATTGAGAAATAATGCTTTAGTTTAATTTAAGCTACCTCTATTGAGTTCATATATGTGTTTCTCTGGTGTAACATAGCCGGTGCCTCACCAGCCTCTGACCTCACCGCACGTCACTGACACGTACACATTTACACACACAGTTTAGCGTGCACACGTACACATTTACACAGACAGTTTTTGCGTGCACACATACACATTTACACACACAGTTTAGCGTGCACACATACACATTTACACACACAGTTTAGCGTGCACACATACACATTTACACACACAGTTTAGCGTGCACACATACACAGTTTAGCATGCACACATACACAGTTTAGCGTGCACACACACATTTTAGCATATACACATTTACACACACAGTTTAGCGTGCACACATACATATTTACATACACAGTTTAGTGCCGCACGTACATATTTATATACACAGTTTAGCATGCACACGTTCACATTTACATACACAGCTTAGGATGCACACATACACAGTTTATCGCACACGTACACCATTTACACACACAGTTTAGCGTGCACACGTACACATTTACACACACAGTTTAGCGTGCACAGTTTAGCATGTACACATTTACACACACAGTTTAGCGTGCACACATACACATTTACATACACAGTTTAGTGCCGCACGTACATATTTATATACACAGTTTAGCGCACATGTACACATTTACATACACAGTTTAGCGTGCACACATACACATTTACATACACAGCTTAGCGTGCACACATACACATTTACACACACAGTTTAGTGTGCACACGTGCATATTTATATACACAGTTTAGCGTGCGTACACGTGCATATTTATATACACAGTTTAGCGTGCACACATACACATTTACCTACACAGTTTAGCGAACACGTACACATTTACACACACAGTTTAGCGAACACGTACACATTTACACACACAGTTTAGCGTGCACACGTACACATTTACACACACAGTTTAGTGCCGCACGTACCTGCTCATAAGCCCAGAATTTCATGGCCGTCTCAGGTGCAATTTTGATGACATTAACCCCATTGCCCCTCCACAGAGAGCGGATGCCCCCCTCCTTCACCATCTGCTTCAGGCCGGCTAGCATGTTAGAGTTTCCTTTAGTTCCATGAACCTAAAAGCATTACAAAACCACAGGCAGTTTGATATTGCCAGACACAGATGTTACATGTTATCAAATATCTGATCAGTAAGCAAGAGGATGGTCAGCAAGCAGGGGGCGGGTCAGCAAGCAGGGGGATGGTCAGCAAGCAGGGGGATGGTCAGCAAGCAGGGGGCAGGTCAGTAAGCAGGGGGTGGGTCAGCAAACAGGAGGCTGGTCAGCAAGCAGGGGGATGGTCAGTTAGAGCAGTCTGGCAGGGGAAGCAGGTGGGTATTTCAGACCTATTGGGATATGCAAGGAAGGACAGTACAGTCTGGCGGGGGAAGCAGGTGGGTGTTTCAGACCTATGGGGATAGGCAGGGAAGGATAGTAGTCTGGTGGGGGAAGCAGGTGGGTGTTTCAGACCTATGGGGATAGGCAGGGAAGGACGGTACAGTCTGGCGGGGGAAGCAGGTGGGTGTTTCATACCTATGGGGATAGGCAGGGAAGGACAATACAGTCTGGCGGGGGAAGCAGGTGGTGTTTTAGACCTATGAGGATATGTAGGGAAGAACAGTGAAGTCTGGCAGGATTAGCAGGTGGGTGTTTCAGACCTATGGGGATAGGCAGGGGAGGACAGTGCAGTCAGGCGGGGGAAGCAGGTGGGTGTTTCAGACCTATGGGGATAGGCAGGGAAGGACAGTACAGTCTGGCAGGATTAGCAGGTGGGTGTTTCAGACCTATGGGGATAGGCAGGGACGGACAGTACAGTCTGGCAGGGAAGAAGGTGGTGTTTCAGACCTATGGGGATATGCAGGGAAGAACGGTGCAGTCTGGCGGGGGAAGCAGGTGGGTGTTTCAGACGTATGGGGATAGGCAGGGAAGGACAGTACAGTCTGGTTGGGGAAGCAGGTGGTGTTTCAGACCTATGGGGATAGGCAGGGAAGAACAGTGCATTCCGGCGGGATTAGCAGGTGGATGCTAGAAAGACCTGACCATTGGACAGCAGGGGGATCTGGGTATATACAGACATATCTGATCTGTCTCACCTGCATCATGACTTTCAGACGGTCCAGGGGAGCTGTTCCTGTACGAGACACTGCACCGGCCATCGCTCCCGACAAAAGCTGCCTCCACCACTGTCCTGTTTTCTTTTCCTCCTCTGTAAACTCATCAGGAATAGTGAGACTGTCCCCTATATCCAGCACCTAATAATACACCACATCTATAGCTATCACAAGGTACAGTCTCTGACTTTACTGTACGATAAACAGTCACAGATGAGATAATATTTTTGTGCCGTATTGCAAGAGTAAAAAGCGCTTTATTGTATGTGGGGCATTATAGGATTACACAAGACCAATCTCATGATGGGCAGTGAGATGAAAGGTGCTTGTGTCACACAGCCAATGGCAGAACATTCAGGGGGTGCTGTGTGTTCAACAGCTTAAAGGGACATTAAACAATAAATAAATGTTAGAAAGAATGAAGCATTCAAATGAAAGATCAAGCTGAGAATAACACGTAGATGTTGTTTAAATATTAATAAAATAAGTATTAACTTTGTGTCTATAAAACAATGGGAGCTGCCATGTTGTAACTTAGGTTACCTTCTCTGCTTTAGTATATTTATATTCAGTAGGGAAATACCAGCACTCACTGTTGCGAGGCATAAAGTCTGGGTGCTACCCAGAAATATGTAGCATAAAAGTCCATAGAGAGCACTCACCGTGAAAAAAAAGTGTTTTATTTAGAGAGTTAACGTTTTCAGGGAGTAACCCCCGTCCTCAGACTCCTGTGAAAAAACAACACTTGGTACACCGCGTGTGCTGTATAGTGCGCATGACGTAGGTACACCGCGTGTGCTGTATAGTGCGCATGACGTAGGTACATCGCGTGTGCTGTATAGTGCGCATGACGTAGGTACATCGCGTGTGCTGTATAGTGCGCATGACGTAGGTACACCGCGTGTGCTGTATAGTGCGCATGACGTAGGTACACCGCGTGTGCTGTATAGTGCGCATGACGTAGGTACACCGCGTGTGCTGTATAGTGCGCATGACGTAGGTACACCGTGTGTGCTGTATAGTGCGCATGACGTAGGTACATCGCGTGTGCTGTATAGTGCGCATGACGTAGGTACACCGCGTGTGCTGTATAGTGCGCATGACGTAGGTACAGTGTGTGTTCTGTATAGTACGTATGTACAGTGTGTGTTCTGTATAGTACGTATGACGTATGTACAGTGTGTGTTCTGTATAGTACGTATGACGTATGTACAGTGTGTGTTCTGTATAGTACGTATGACGTATGTACAGTGTGTGTGTTCTGTATAGTGCGTATGACGTATGTACAGTGTGTGTTCTGTATAGTATGTATGACGTATGTACAGTGTGTGTTCTGTATAGTACGTATGACGTATGTACAGTGTGTGTTCTGTATAGTGCGCATGACGTAGGTACACCGCGTGTGCTGTATAGTGCGCATGACGTAGGTACACCGCGTGTGCTGTATAGTGCGCATGACGTAGGTACACCGCGTGTGCTGTATAGTGCGCATGACGTAGGTACAGTGTGTGTGCTGTATAGTACGTATGACGTATGTACAGTGTGTGTTCTGTATAGTACGTATGACGTATGTACAGTGTGTGTTCTGTATAGTACGTATGACTTATGTACAGTGTGGGTTCTGTATAGTGCGTATGACGTATGTACAGTGTGTGTTCTGTATAGTGCGTATGACGTATGTACAGTGTGTGTTCTGTATAGTGCGTATGACGTATGTACAGTGTGTGTTCTGTATAGTGCGTATGACGTATGTACAGTGTGTGTTCTGTATAGTGCATATGACGTATGTACAGTGTGTGTTATGTATAGTGTGTCTGATGTATGTACAGTGTGTGTTCTGTATAGTGCATATGACGTATGTACAGTGTGTGTTCTGTATAGTGCGTATGACGTATGTACAGTGTGTGTTCTGTATAGTGCATATGACGTATGTACAGTGTGTGTTATGTATAGTGTGTCTGATGTATGTACATTGTGTTATGAATAGTGCGTATGACGTATGTACAGTGTGTTTTATGTATAGTGTGTCTGATGTATGTACATTGTGTTATGTATAGTGCGTATGACGTATGTACAGTGTGTGTTATGTATAGTGTGTCTGATCTATGTACATTGTGTTATGTATAGTGTGTACAAAGCCACTAGCCAGGGGTACGTGACTACCCACACCTGGAGCCTGTCTTGTCCGGTATTGTTGCAACCGGGATACGCCATGTATTTTTAAAGGAACCAATAAAGATTGACTTTTATCCAACAGTCCGGTGCTCTGGGCTTTGTTTTTTCGTCCTTTTGTGTACAAAGTATGTATACTTGGTTATGTATAGTGTGTATGAAGTATGTATACTGTGTGTTATGCATAGTGTATATGACGTATGTACAGTGTATTATGTATAGTGTGTATGACGTAGCTTAGGTATACAGTGTGTATGACTTATGTACACTGTGTGTTATGTATAGTATGAATGACATTTTGTATACTGTGTATGACATAGGTGCACTGTGTTATGTATATTGTGAATTACATTATTTATATTGTGTATTACATATCACGTGTCAGGGATCAGTGCTGCTTTATATACACAAGTTCCCACAACACACACCAGTAAAACTGCGCCACTCACCGTTGAGTGTTTCCAGTAGCGAATGATTTCCTCTATGTTATCTGCCGGATTGAACAAAAAGTGATCTCTCCACTCGTTCCAGTCCACTGTGAGCGTACCGTCTGCGTCCATACTGGGGGGCGGTAAAGAGAGGAATTAGACTTTCATCGTATGGCTTCTACTGAATCATTAGATTATACTATATAGATAGTGAAAACAAGTCACTATGGTTTACCAGTCAGGCGGAAAATGATCCTCAACTCATCCACTAATTCTTTTTCTGCAAGTCCAGGTCTAGTAGATTATTATAGCTGTACTTTGTATTCAAATTGCATTTCAAAATGCTTAAAATGTTTCAATGTATTAAACATTTCAGCCTCGATTACGAGAGGAGCACTATCATAAATGCGATCCCAAGACTGTGGTTTTCTTTACGCTCAAATCCATATTACAAGTGATGCAATGTTATGCCTATTCTAAACCCCCCTAAAGTGAACCAGCTTTTTTTCTTAAAAAACAAACAGAAAAACAGCTTTTAACATTACCCCCCCCCCCCCCCCCCCCAAAAAAAAAAAAAAATTAAAGCTTTTTCTATTGGCTGATTTGAATATGAAATCAGCCAATAGGAATGCAAGGGTACTCCTATATGAAGAGGATCGTTATTGAAGAGCTGAAGATGAAGACCACCACCACTAGAATGAAGATAAGAATAAGGACCACCACTAGGATGAAGATAAGAATAAGGACCACCACTAGGATGAAGATAAGAATAAGGACCACCACTAGGATGAAGATAAGAATAAGGACACCACTAGGTGGAAGATAAGAATAAGGACCACCACTAGGATGAAGATAAGAATAAGGACCACCACTAGGATGAAGATAAGAATAAGGACACCACTAGGTGGAAGATAAGAATAAGGACCAACCCTAGGATGAAGATGGAGCGCTGCTGCCCAGATTAATCTTTGGTGAGTACCATCTTGGGGTTTAGTGCAAGGTTGTTTTTTTGGGTGTTTTGTTTGTTTGTTTTTTTAGATTTTTTTTTTAATTTTCTCTGGGTAGCAAAAGCGCTAAATGCCGTTTTAAGGGCAATGCCCAGCCAAATGCCCTTTTCAGGGCAGTTACTAGAGTAGGTTTTTTAAGATTGTTTTTATGGGGTGGGGGACTAATGTTAGAAGGTGGTAGTTTTTTTTTAAGATAAAGAGCTGGTTCACTTTAGAACAATGCCCTACAAAAGGTCCCTTTAAGGGCTATTTGTAGTTTAGTGTTAGAATAGTTTTATTTATTTTGGGGTGGGGGTTTAGAATTGGCATAACTATTTTTAGTCATTTGTTTATTTTTTGTAATGTTAGTTTTTTTTTACAGTAATGGTATTTTTTTATTTGTTTTTAAAGGTAAGGTTAGATTTTTTTTAAATTACTCAGATAAGTTTTTTTTTTTTAAAGGTAGGGTTAGTCTATTTTGGGTTAACTCAGGGGATTTTAGGTTAGGGGGTTACTTTGCGGTGGGGGTGGCAGCAGTTTGGGGGTTAATAATTTAGTAGGGAGTTTAGGGTGTGGGGGCTGGTGGTTTAAGAGTTAATAGTGTAGTGGGGACTTTGAGATGTTGGGTGTGGAGATTCATGGGTTAATTGGAAGGTTGTTTAAAACTGCGTGCCCTATCTGAATCATGAACGTTTAGTCTTGACTAGACTGTCCCTTTAAGTGCATTGTCTGGTATGGTTTATAAGTGGAAGCGCACTGCCTCCTACAGTGATACAGACTTATATAGATAGAGTTATAAACAACATAAATGTATTAATTCCTAAAAACCAAACAAAATAATCTACTATATCTACTGTATGTCTTATTTATAATTGGTTACAATAAAATATATATTATACAGTTAAAGGGACACTGAACCCAAATTTTTCTTTCATGATTTAGATAGAGCATGCAATTTTAAGCAACTTTCTAATTTACTCCTAATATCAATTTTTCTTTGTTCTCTTGCTAGCTTTATTTGAAAAAGAAGGCATCTAAGCTTTTTTTGGTTCAGAACTGTGGACAGCATTTTTTTTATTGGTGGATTAATTTATCCACCAATCAGCAAGAACAACCCAGGTTGTTCACCAAAAATGGGCCGGCATCTAAACTTAAATTCTTGCATTTCAAATAAAGATACCAAGAGAATGAAGTAAATTTGATAATAGGAGTAAATTAGAAAGTTGCTTAAAATTGCATGCTCTATCTAAATCAGGAATGAAAAATTTTGGGTTTAGTGTCCCTTTAACATTTACAATGTTGTAAAATCCATAGTTAAGCAAATGAAGCTGTCAGATTCTCTAGCGTGGTCCATGTGTCATACGCCTTTGGTTGTCAGACATATTGCTGGGGAAGGGTGTAGCCTCTGCCTAGGGCAGCACAAAACTGAAATACACCTCTGCATAGTTCAGTTACATATATACATATATATATACCAATCCAATTTACAGGTGCACTTCATAAGACTTAACACAACTGCCGTGGTGCTGCATAACCAATAGATACACAATCAAATTTTACTCCAATGTAGAATAAAAAATGCTGCACTCACCAGTCTTGAGAAAAAAGTCCTTTTATTTAAAGCTTAATAAGACAACCAAAGCACAATTACCCCCAAACGTTTCGGTACCCCTCTGGTACCTTTCTCAATGGGTTTATTCCAAATCTCCAACAAGCGATCGTTTGTTGGAGATTTGGAATAAACCCATTGAGAAAGGTACCAGAGGGGTACCGAAACGTTTGGGGGTAATTGTGCTTTGGTTGTCTTATTAAGCTTTAAATAAAAGGACTTTTTTCTCAAGACCGGTGAGTGCAGAATTTTTTATTCTACATTTACATATACACATATATATATATATATATATATATATATATATATATATATTTAGATTGGTAGCTGCTCAGTTTAACTTATATATCAGATTCTAAACATTGACTCTAACTGAAGGATTCTAGTCCCTTGTTAAGCGTATTGCTTATGAATTATTTATATAAATTCTATAGGGATAGAATTGTAAAAGCCAGAGGACACATGTATCATACACACATAAGTTGTAATGTAAAAGATAAACAATACGCGTTTCACTATCAGAAACAATACAAATTGCTCAATTACAGCACAGACATATTTTCTGACCTCTGCAGGATTTTTGTGGCGTGGTCTGAGGAGATGTTGATACCCAAAATCTTGAGAGAGTTCATTATCTCTGATGCTTCAATCTTCCCTGGAAAAAAAGCATATTAGGGAATGCGTGTTGCGAGTGCGCTGCAGAGATAAACGTTCATCTGCCCTCTCATCTTACCATCCTCATTCTTATCAAGACTTGTGAAAGCGATCTTCATTTTCTTCTCGTGATCTTCCAAATATTTTATAAACTCAGCGAAATCCAGCTGCCCGTCCTTGTTGGTGTCTCCGGCTGCCACGATTTTCTAAAATGTAAATAATATAAACATTTAATACGGGAGTCATGCTGCACTAGGCACAGCTCTACATCCGTGTACACTGACAGCCTCTGGTAGTGACCTACCTATCTGTGCACTTACAGCCTCTGGTAGTGACCTACCTCTTTGTAGCCTGAAACACAATACATGGGCACATGCAGAAATGTTTCTGATAAAAATACAAAAATAACTTGCCCTAAAATGTAGATAAAAAAACAACAAACAAAACTAAATAGTTTAATATCCTCTCTGTTTATAACTGTAAAGCATGTACTGTATCTAGTGAGATAACTGGTATTTTCACCTCAACCATATGATAAATAAAGGGGTCACGTGACAACCGTATGATGATAAGTAGAGGGGTCACATGAGAACCGTATGATGATAAGTAGAGGGGTCACGTGACAACCGTATGATGATAAGTAGAGGGGTCACGTGACAACCATATGATGATAAAGGGGTCACGTGACAACCGTATGATGATAAATAGAGGGGTCATGTGACAACCGTATGATGATAGAGGGGTCATGTGACAACCGTATGATGATAAGTAGAGGGGTTATGTGACAACCGTATGATGATAAATAGAGGGGTCATGTGACAACCGTATGATGATAGAGGGGTCATGTGACAACCGTATGATGATAAGTAGAGGGGTCATGTGACAACCGTATGATGATAAATAGAGGGGTCATGTGACAACCGTATGATGATAGAGGGGTCATGTGACAACCGTATGATGATAAGTAGAGGGGTCATGTGACAACCGTATGATGATAAATAGAGGGGTCATGTGACAACCATATGATGATAAGTAGAGGGGTCATGTGACAACCGTATGATGATAAATAGAGGGGTCACGTGACAACCTTATGATGATAAGTAGAGGGGTCACGTGACAACCGTATGATGATAAGTAAAGGGGTCATGTGACAACCGTATGATGATAAGTAGAGGGGTCACGTGACAACCGTATGATGATAAGTAAAGGGGTCATGTGACAACCGTATGATGATAAGTAGAGGGGTCATGTGACAACCGTATGATATCATGAGACCCACAGGTTCTCTAGGGTCCTGTTAGTGGTGACATGGGTTATTCCGGGAGGTGGGTAGTTGTTTAACCTGCAGGTGCTTATGGCAGATGGTTAGGCTGTATATTTTTATGCACAACGTCTTTGTTATAAAGGACAATTTATCAGTAGTCTGTTCAGTGCTCATCACAACACATTTTAGTAAGGTACCAAGTAGACTACTGGCTGTGCACTAGGTGAACCTGTGAGGTTAATAAGATTAATTCACATCATGTAAATGGGTTTTTCTGCTCCTCCCACACTACAAGTAAATAAAAGTAAATCCGTCTTGTGGCTTCATTATGAGTTTGCAAACAAAGCGCTGAACTAGAACGACACAGCCAGGGAATGAATAGATTTGCTGTCTCGTTCAGTAACGTTTGTATTATCTGCGCTACTTAGTAACATAATATTACTACCAAACCACTGCAGTATGAATGTGATATTTGTTATATTATTACATGTATAGCACACGATGTGAATATCTTCAGCAGCAATATTCACTGAAATGACGTGAATGAGAGGTTCTGTAGTGTTTATGTTTAGATCTGAGAGGTTAAATGCTCTTATCCATAGGCCACAGCTGTGTTATAGGAAGTGCGACAGGCACACTTGTCTACATATAAACGCCACTGGGTGCCTGTAGCACTCACGTGCCAACAGCAGCAGGGGTTTAATATGCATAGATATTAATATAATGAGAGGCTGCATGTTATACAGAGCGGTGTAATGTAAACAGGATAATATAATGAGAGGTCTGTCATGTATACAGGGATAATAATATAATATAAGGAGAGGCTGCACCTAATACAGAGGGATGTAATGTATACAGGGATAATAATATAATATAAGGAGAGGTTGCACCTAATACAGAGGGATGTAATGTATACAGGGATAATAATATAATATAATGAGAGGCTGCACCTAATACAGAGGGATGTAATGTATACAGGGATAATAATATAATATAAGGAGAGGTTGCACCTAATACAGAGGGATGTAATGTATACAGGGATAATAATATAATATAAGGAGAGGTTGCACCTAATACAGAGGGATGTAATGTATACAGGGATAATAATATAATATAAGGAGAGGTTGCACCTAATACAGAGGGATGTAATGTATACAGGGATAATAATATAATATAAGGAGAGGTTGCACCTAATACAGAGGAATGTAATGTATACAGGGATAATAATATAATATAAGGAGAGGTTGCACCTAATACAGAGGGGTGTAATGTATACAGGGATAATAATATAATATAAGGAGAGGCTGCACCGAATACAGAGGAATGTAATGTATACAGGGATAATAATATAATATAAGGAGAGGTTGCACCTAATACAGAGGGATGTAATGTATACAGGGATAATAATATAATATAAGGAGAGGCTGCACCTAATACAGAGGGATGTAATGTATACAGGGATAATAATATAATATAAGGAGAGGCTGCACCTAATACAGAGGGATGTAATGTATACAGGGATAATAATATAATATAAGGAGAGGCTGCACCTAATACAGAGGGATGTAATGTATACAGGGATAATAATATAATATAAGGAGAGGCTGCACCTAATACAGAGGGATGTAATGTATACAGGGATAATAATATAATATAAGGAGAGGCTGCACCTAATACAGAGGGATGTAATGTATACAGGGGATAATAATATAATATAAGGAGAGGTTGCACCTAATACAGAGGGATGTAATGTATACAGGGATAATAATATAATATAAGGAGAGGCTGCACCTAATACAGAGGGATGTAATGTATACAGGGATAATAATATAATATAAGGAGAGGTTGTACCTAATACAGAGGGATGTAATGTATACAGGGATAATAATATAATATAAGGAGAGGCTGCACCTAATACAGAGGGATGTAATGTATACAGGGATAATAATATAATATAAGGAGAGGCTGCACCTAATACAGAAGGATATAATGTATACAGGGATAATAATATAATATAAGGAGAGGCTGCACCTAATACAGAGGGATGTAATGTATACAGGGATAATAATATAATATAAGGAGAGGTTGTACCTAATACAGAGGGATGTAATGTATACAGGGATAATAATATAATATAAGGAGAGGTTGCACCTAATACAGAGGGATGTAATGTATACAGGGATAATAATATAATATAAGGAGAGGCTGCACCTAATACAGAGGGATGTAATGTATACAGGGATACTAATATAATATAAGGAGAGGCTGCACCTAATACAGAGGGATGTAATGTATACAGGGATAATAATATAATATAAGGAGAGGTTGCACCTAATACAGAGGGATGTAATGTATACAGGGATAATAATATAATATAAGGAGAGGCTGCACCTAATACAGAGGGATGTAATGTATACAGGGATAATAATATAATATAAGGAGAGGCTGCACCTAATACAGAGGGATGTAATGTATACAGGGATAATAATATAATATAAGGAGAGGCTGCACCTAATACAGAGGGATGTAATGTATACAGGGATAATAATATAATATAAGGAGAGGTTGCACCTAATACAGAGGGATGTAATGTATACAGGGATAATAATATAATATAAGGAGAGGCTGCACCTAATACAGAGGGATGTAATGTATACAGGGATAATAATATAATATAAGGAGAGGCTGCACCTAATACAGAGGGATGTAATGTATACAGGGATAATAATATAATATAAGGAGAGGCTGCATATAATACAGAGGGATGTAATGTATACAGGGATAATAATATAATATAAGGAGAGGCTGCACCTAATACAGAGGGATGTAATGTATACAGGGATAATAATATAATATAAGGAGAGGCTGCACCTAATACAGAGGGATGTAATGTATACAGGGATAATAATATAATATAAGGAGAGGTTGCACCTAATACAGAGGGATGTAATGTATACAGGGGATAATAATATAATATAAGGAGATTATGTACCTAATACAGAGGGATGTAATGTATACAGGGATAATAATATAATATAAGGAGAGGCTGCACCTAATACAAAGGGATGTAATGTATACAGGGATAATAATATAATATAAGGAGAGGCTGCACCTAATACAAAGGGATGTAATGTATACAGGGATAATAATATAATATAAGGAGAGGCTGCACCTAATACAGAGGGATGTAATGTATACAGGGATAATAATATAATATAAGGAGAGGCTGCACCTAATACAGAGGGATGTAATGTATACAGGGATAATAATATAATATAAGGAGAGGCTGCATATAATACAGAGGGATGTAATGTATACAGGGATAATAATATAATATAAGGAGAGGTTGTACCTAATACAGAGGGATGTAATGTATACAGGGATAATAATATAATATAAGGAGAGACTGCACCTAATACAGAGGGATGTAATGTATACAGGGGATAATAATATAATATAAGGAGAGGTTGCACCTAATACAGAGGGATGTAATGTATACAGGGATAATAATATAATACAAGGAGAGGCTGCACCTAATACAGAGGTATGTAATGTATACAGGGATAATAATATAATATAAGGAGAGGTTGTACCTAATACAGAGGGATGTAATGTATACAGGGATAATAATATAATATAAGGAGAGGCTGCACCTAATACAGAGGGATGTAATGTATACAGGGGATAATAATATAATACAAGGAGAGGCTGCACCTAATACAGAGGTATGTAATGTATACAGGGATAATAATATAATACAAGGAGAGGCTGCACCTAATACAGAGGGATGTAATGTATACAGGGATAATAATATAATATAAGGAGAGGCTGCACCTAATACAGAGGGATGTAATGTATACAGAGATAATAATATAATATAAGGAGAGGCTGCACCTAATACAGAGGGATGTAATGTATACAGAGATAATAATATAATATAAGGAGAGGTTGTACCTAATACAGAGGGATGTAATGTATACAGGGATAATAATATAATATAAGGAGAGGCTGCACCTAATACAGAGGGATGTAATGTATACAGAGATAATAATATAATATAATGAGAGGTTGCACCTAATACAGAGGGATGTAATGTATACAGGGATAATAATATAATATAAGGAGAGGCTGCACCTAATACAGAGGGATGTAATGTATACAGGGATAATAATATAATATAAGGAGAGGTTGCACCTAATACAGAGGGATGTAATGTATACAGGGATAATAATATAATATAAGGAGAGGTTGCACCTAATACAGAGGGATGTAATGTATACAGGGATAATAATATAATATAAGGAGAGGCTGCACCTAATACAGAGGGATGTAATGTATACAGGGATAATAATATAATATAAGGAGAGGTTGCACCTAATACAGAGGGGTGTAATGTATACAGGGATAATAATATAATATAAGGAGAGGCTGCACCTAATACAGAGGGATGTAATGTATACAGGGATAATAATATAATATAAGGAGAGGCTGCACCTAATACAGAGGGATGTAATGTATACAGGGATAATAATATAATATAAGGAGAGGTTGCACCTAATACAGAGGGATGTAATGTATACAGGGATAATAATATAATATAAGGAGAGGCTGCACCTAATACAGAGGGATGTAATGTATACAGGGATAATAATATAATATAAGTAGAGGCTGCACCTAATACAGAGGGATGTAATGTATACAGGGATAATAATATAATATAAGGAGAGGCTGCACCTAATACAGAGGGATGTACTGTATACAGGGATAATAATATAATATAAGGAGAGGCTGCACCTAATACAGAGGGATGTAATGTATACAGGGATAATAATATAATAAATGAGAGGCTGCACCTAATACAGAGGGACATAATGTATACAGGGATAATAATATAATATAAATAGAGATTGCCCCTAAAACAGAGGGATGTTTTTTATACAGGGGATAATATTACCATAAGGAGAGACCGCACCTAATACACAGGTACGTTACGTATACAGAGGATAACAGCATCATATAAGAACAGGACCCCCAGGCAGGGTCGGCTCTAAGGGGGGGCATTGGGGGGCCCCAGGGCAAAAGAAGTGATTTAAAAAAATATATATATATTTTTTTTACATTTTAAAAGTGACGGAACGTCCAGGGTCCCAAATGTCGCATCAACCATTCGCAGCCACTGGACCCTGGAGATCTGACACTAGAGGGCCCAGCTAATCTCTTTACTCTCATCTATTTACAACCAGATAACAAATAAAGTTGCATGCCCCTCCTCCTGCTAGCCCACTTACTACAGAGCTGAAGTGAGATGATGACATCATCAGACCTCTGCAGGAAGTGCTGGGAGAAGCTAACAGTCAGTGAGAGGGAAGGCAGAAGTAATTTTGTGAAAACACAGCCGTATAACCAATGTGTGTGTGAGAGTAGTATCCCTTCCCTATTGTGCTTTATATCCTGGCAGCCACAGATAAAGAAGCAAATTGGGAATTCCTTGGTTTCCCCACTGCAGGTCACACAAAACAAGTGTGCATTGTGCCTGCTTTATCTGCAGTGATCAGTGTAAAACATGTGTCAGATTATAGGTGCTCAAATACACACACTTCAAATGTAGCTGTGGGACAATGAGTGAAATAGCCTTATGTTTATTATTTACATGTTTCAAAACATCTCCTATTTGTCCCCAAGGTTGTTTTATTTATATATATATATATATAACGACTTCCAGCTCAGCCCTCCAAATGGTCAATAGCCTGGGTGCAAGGATAATGGTGCATATGTAGACAGAAGATGCACTCACAGGACTTTCACAAAGAAACACAATTTAATGTTGGAACGTTTTCGGGTTCACAACCCCTTCATCAGCATGCAAACAAGACATAAATCAAACCTTTTATAGTGTGTATAATAGAGTGTATAATCACACTAGTGATTATACACACTATAAAAGGTTTGATTTATGTCTTGTTTGCATGCTGATGAAGGGGTTGTGAACCCCGAAAACGTTCCAACATTAAATTGTGTTTCTTTGTGAAAGTCCTGTGAGTGCATCTTCTGTCTACATATATATATATATATATATATATATATACACACATATACATATACACACACACATACATACATACAAACAATACACACACTGTGTGTATATATATATATATATATGTATATATATATATGTGTGTGTATATACATATATACTGTGTGTGTGTGTGTGTGTGTGTGTGTGTATGTATGTATGTATATATATATACATATACACACACATTTTGTGTGTGTATATATATATATATATATATATATATATATATATATATATATACACATATACACACACACAGTTTGTGTATATATATATATATATATATATATATATATATATATATATATATATATATATATATATATACATACACACAGGTAGCCCTCAGTTTACGCCGGGGTTAGGTTCCAGAAGGAATGGTTGTAAATCGAAACCGTTGTAAATTGAAACCCAGTTTATAATATAAGTCAATGGGACGTGAGGTTCCAAACCCCTCTCAAAATTCTCATAAGTAACACCTAATACATTATTTTTAAAGCTTTGAAATGAAGACTTTAAATGCTAAACAGCATGATAAACCTAATAAAATAATCACACAACACAGACTTCACTTGCATTTTTCTGCAAACAGTTCTTTCTATGCATTCCAATCTGGACTGATTTATAGACAGAAAGATCTTGTTCCTTTGAAATCTGCTTGATAGCTCAGGTCTGGTTAAACTAATTAATTTCAGCTTGCTTGGCTTTGCTGCAACACAAGCGGACAGCTCCACCTACTGGCTATTTTAATAAATGCACTGCTTCTCAATGCTTTTGAATAGCAGTCATATGACTGGAAAAAAAAGGTTGTTATTCTGAAACGGTGTAAATTGAACCGTTGTAAAACGAGGGCCACCTGTATATATATATACTCAAACTTATTGTCACGTAAAAGCTTATTTGATCATTAGTAGGGTCATTGGTAGAGCTACACATGCAAACAGTGTCCACTGGCTGTGTCATATGTGGGAGACATTCCTGAGATATGACAAATGTAACCCCTGCACTGCCATAAAACTGGTAAATGTAACTGCTGCGGCACTGCCAGACATCTTATAAATGTAACCCCTATACTCCTTGAGATATGACACATGTAACTGCTGCACTTCCAGAAATATAAACAAATCTAACTCCTGCACAGCCAGAGATCTGATAAATGTAACCCCTGGACTGCCACAGTAGGTCTGCTCTTATATTGACTCTCATACATGCTTTTTAAATGCGTGCCGCCTCGTGAAAAAAAAATGCCCCCCCCATTTCATTCGTTCTGGAGCCGACCCTGCCCCCAGGTACAAAGTATTCCTTATTATATTATTCTGATTGCTGTACAATTCTGCGGTTGCGCTAGTTGCTTTTACAGACACCGCCCGCCCAGTGACCTCACACATGTAACAAAAGGAATTCTGGGAGTTTATGTTGAGCTGCAGTCAGTTCATATCTCCAGCCCAGCAGCAGGTGACAGCTCTGTGTCCCACACACTGGGAAAACAAGGGTTAAATGAGAGAAATGTTTTATGGTATCTACACCCACAGACCTTACTAGAGCGTTACCGCCATTACTGCACCAGGAAGCACAGACACGCCCACCTTATTGCCTTATAATTTAGATTCTATCACTGCTGATAAAGAGTCCCAGTGTCATATGACATCTAACCGCTCCTTATAGAGAGAGATACTGACTAAACTTTATACCCTGTATGAGATGTTTGTAGGTGATGTACGTCTGTGCAGAGCTATTCCTCAGTATTGTTTACCGGCTGATGAGGACGACTAACAATTCTCTATTGGTGGAAAGGGACAAGTCCACAATCTCACTTTATGTTCCATTTAAAACAAACATCTCCTGTCCAGAACCAAAATAAATAGAGAGGAAGTTAAGAAACTCTTCTGCAGATCCTAAGGTCACAAACAGGTCCGGCAGCGCCCACACCCTGCGGTTACCCTGTGAGCACATCTGGGGCCCCTGACTATTGTTACTTTCAGTAAAATGACCATCACTACATAGCAGCTATGTGGGTTGGTCTGGTATATGCTGGGAAAACGATTTACTGATTTATAAAGGGTCTCTCCAGCTGGGCTTGACAATCTCAGGAGCCAAATTAGGCAGTGGCAACCTGGTTTAGAGGGCACAAGACACCCACTGACTCCCACCACCCCCAGGTGTGCGACTGGATCCTTTCTAGGTCTTGCAGCTGTGAAATAAAATCCAACTATAACTTAAGGATCGACAAACATTTATATCTTCTACATTTATGAGCTGGCTCCTAGATTTTGAACAAAGTTGTCAATATCAGGCTCAGGCCAAAGTCGCCTACAGCACCCACATTATATATGCCATATAATAAATATGATGCGTGAGGATGATGTGCCAACTCAATAAGTGCCTGGGGGAGGAGAAGGACCAAGGGATTAATGGCCTGTGATGGTGCACAGGAAGGAGATGGGGATTTGTCTGATGAGACTATGACTTCTAGAAGAAGCTAGCGCAGGAGGCCGTATCGCCTGCGAGTCAGTGTGCATTATGGCTGTAGCATAACACAAGTATATTGCAAGAAAACTGTATGTGAAACTCCCAGCTGTGCGTTACATTTTTATTAAATCGCCAAATCTACATAATCATAACAGAGCCTTAAATTAAAAGAGAGAAGCCCAGTACACTGCTCTCTGCGTATAAAGCCGGAGCAGAGAGCTAGCGCCAGAAGCCTACACACAGGCAGCTGTTACATCCCAGCATACACTGATATGGGCTGCACAATATTTCCCCACTGTTACATCCTCAGAGCTGGTTTAATCATCAGATTTTATACACAGGAGATTTTATTCCCAGCCCACGAGATTCCCTAACTGTATGAAGCACTCAGTATCTAATAAGTATGTGTCCTTGTGTTTGTACTGAGCAGGACCTCTTGTTGTGACACCCCATTCTCTGCTTTACTCTATGCATGTCCTTTGTCCCGAGTGACCCCTGTGTCTTCCTAGCTCTCAAGTCTCCTAATTTCCCATACAACAGTACAAGCAGCATCCCTACGTTAGTACAAGCTGTAAGTAGAATGTGAGGTCATGTAACACGTCATGTGCACAAGCTGTAAGTAGAGTGTGAGGTCATGTAACACGTCATGTGCACAAGCTGTGAGTAGAGTGTGAGGTCATGTAACACGTCATGTGCACAAGCTGTAAGTAGAGTGTGAGGCCATGTAACAATTCACGCGCACAAGCTGTAAGTAGATTGTGAGCTCATGAAACAAGTCACGTGCACAAGCTGTAAGTAGAGCGTGAGGCCATGTAACAATTCACGTGCACAAGCTGTAAGTAGAGCGTGAGGCCATGTAACAATTCACGTGCACAAGCTGTAAGTAGAGTGTCAGGCCATGAAACAAGTCACGTGCACAAGCTGTAAGTAGAGCGTGAGGCCATGTAACAATTCACGTGCACAAGCTGTAATTGGATTGTGAGCTCATGAAACAAGTCACGTGCACAAGCTGTGATCCTCTGCTGCTGTCATTGCTGTATTTGGGGCCCTAAGTATGAAATGCTGCAGCTGCTGCACAAAATGTAGCATCAAAAATGTTTCGAAGTTGCAAACTAAAAATGATATAATCTGCTGCAGGAAGAGTTGGGATACAGACAACGTACTGGCAGTCAAGGGGTTAATATAAAACACACAATATTGTGATCAGCAACTTATAAAATGTGCTAATTATGCACCACAACATATTAATTACAGTTTGTCATTTGTACAGCGCTACTGCATATGACAGCACTAGTTATAGATTTATTTTACCCCTCTGTACTACTGTATTACTAGTTATACATTTATCTTACCCCCTCTGTACTACTGTATTACTAGTTATACATTTATCTTACCTCCTCTGCACTACTGTATTACTAGTTATACATTTATCTTACCCCCTCTGTACTACTGTATTACTAGTTACATTTATCTTACCCCCTCTGTACTACTGTATTACTAGTTATATTTATCTTACCCCCTCTGCACTACTGTATTACTAGCTATACATTTATCTTACCCCCTCTGTACTACTGTATTACTAGTTATACATTTATTTTTCCCCTCTGCACTACTGTATTACTAGTTATAGATTTATTTTACCCCCTCTGCACTACTGTATTACTAGTTATACATTTATCTAACCCCCTCTGTACTACTGTATTACTAGTTATACATTTATCTAACCCCCTCTGTACTACTGTATTACTAGTTATACATTTATCTTACCCCCTCTGCACTACTGTATTACTAGTTATACATTTATCTTACCCCCTCTGTACTACTGTATTACTAGTTACATTTATCTTACCCCCTCTGCACTACTGTATTACTAGCTATACATTTATCTTACCCCCTCTGTACTACTGTATTACTAGTTATACATTTATTTTTCCCCTCTGCACTACTGTATTACTAGTTATAGATTTATTTTACCCCCTCTGCACTACTGTATTACTAGTTATACATTTATCTAACCCCCTCTGTACTACTGTATTACTAGTTATACATTTATCTAACCCCCTCTGTACTACTGTATTACTAGTTATACATTTATCTTACCCCCTCTGCACTACTGTATTACTAGTTATACATTTATCTTACCCCCTCTGTACTACTGTATTACTAGTTATACATTTATCTTACCTCCTCTGTACTACTGTATTACTAGTTATACATTTATCTTACCCCCTCTGCACTACTGTATTACTAGTTATACATTTATCTTACCCCCTCTGTACTACTGTATTACTAGTTATACATTTATCTTACCCCCTCTGCACTACTGTATTACTAGTTATACATTTATTTTTCCCCTCTGTACTACTGTATTACTAGTTATACATTTATCTTACCCCCTCTGTACTACTGTATTACTAACTATACATTTATCTTACCTCCTCTGTACTACTGTATTACTAGTTATACATTTATCTTACCCCCTCTGCACTACTGTATTACTAGTTATACATTTATCTTACCCCCTCTGCACTACTGTATTACTAGTTATACATTTATCTTACCCCCTCTGCACTACTGTATTACTAGTTATACATTTATCTTACCCCCTCTGTACTACTGTATTACTAACTATACATTTATCTTACCTCCTCTATACTACTGTATTACTAGTTATACATTTATCTTACCCCCTCTGTACTACTGTATTACTAGTTATACATTTATCTTACCCCCTCTGCACTACTGTAATACTAGTTATACATTTATCTTACCCCTCTGCACTACTGTATTACTAGTTATACATTTATCTTACCTCCTCTGTACTACTGTATTACTAGTTATACATTTATATCTTACCCCCTCTGTACTACTGTATTACTAACTATACATTTATCTTACCCCCTCTGTACTACTTTAATACTAGTTATACATTTATCTTACCCCCTCTGTATTACTGTATTACTAGTTATACATTTATCTTACCTCCTCTGTACTACTGTATTACTAGTTACATTTATCTTACCCCCTCTGCACTACTGTAATACTAGTTATACATTTATCTTACCCCCTCTGTACTACTGTATTACTAGTTATACATTTATCTTACCCCCTCTGTACTACTGTATTACTAGTTATACATTTATCTTACCTCCTCTGTACTACTGTATTACTAGTTATACATTTATCTTACCTCCTCTGTACTACTGTATTACTAGTTATACATTTATCTTAACTCCTCTGCACTACTATATTACTAACTATACATTTATCTTACCCCCTCTGTACTACTGTATTACTAGTTATACATTTATATCTTACCCCCTCTGTACTACTGTATTACTAACTATACATTTATCTTACCCCCTCTGTACTACTTTAATACTAGTTATACATTTATCTTACCCCCTCTGTACTACTGTATTACTAGTTATACATTTATCTTACCCCCTCTGTACTACTGTATTACTAGTTATACATTTATCTTACCTCCTCTGTACTACTGTATTACTAGTTATACATTTATCTTACCCCTCTGTGCACTACTGTATTACTAGTTATACATTTATCTTACCCCCTCTGTACTACTGTATTACTAGTTATACATTTATCTTACCTCCTCTGTACTACTGTATTGCTAGTTATACATTTATCTTACCCCCTCTATGCACTACTGTATTACTAGTTATAAAATTTATCTTACCCCTCTGTACTACTGTATTACTAGTTATACATTTATCTTGCCCCCTCTGTACTACTGTATTACTAGTTATACATTTATCTTACCCCCTCTGCACTACTGTATTACTAGTTATACATTTATCTTACACCCTCTGTACTACTGTATTACTAGTTATACATTTATCTTACCCCCTCTGTACTACTGTATTACTAGTTATACCTTTATCTTACCTCCTCTGTACTACTGTATTACTAGTTATACATTTATCTTACCCCCTCTGCACTACTGTATTACTAGTTATACATTTATCTTACCTCCTCTGTACTGCTGTATTGCTAGTTATACATTTATCTTACCCCTCTATGCACTACTGTATTACTAGTTATACATTTATCTTACCCCCTCTGTACTACTGTATTACTAGTTATACATTTATCTTACCCCCTCTGCACTACTGTATTACTAGTTATACATTTATCTTACCTCCTCTGCACTACTGTATTACTAGTTATACATTTATCTTACCCCTCTGTGCACTACTGTATTACTAGTTATACATTTATCTTACCCCCTCTGTACTACTGTATTACTAGTTATACATTTATCTTACCCCCTCTGCACTACTGTATTACTAGTTATACATTTATCTTACCTCCTCTGCACTACTGTATTACTAATTATACATTTATCTTACCCCTCTGTACTACTGTATTACTAGTTATACATTTATCTTACCTCCTCTGCGCTATTGTATTAGTGGTTATACATTTATCTTACCTCCTCTGCGCCTCTGCCCACAGCCATGCCCATAGACCGGAGTCCCTGCTGCAGCTCCAGGATGTCCACTTTGCCATCCTTATTGACATCCAGCTTACTGAAGAGCTCGGCGTACCTGGTCTGAGGCTCTGAGGGTTCGCAGGTGGCGCTGGGCAGTAGCAATCTTCGGGCTAAATCAAACATTACTGCAGCAGCGCTCTGGGGAAACAAGGGGCTAAAAATAAGGGGAAAAAACAAACAGGAGAAGAGAACAAGAAAAGGCCAAAAAATGCAGAAAAGCCAGTGAGAGAGCACAGGACACCGCCCAGTGCCAGGGAGGGAGCTGGAGGGAATTCCCTGCAAGGGGGAGGGGTAGCTGGGTAACACCTCCCAGCCCTCACACACTTAACCCTTTAGTTGCTAAAAACTGGCAGTCATTGGGTTAACTGTATTCTGTTACACCCTTCCCCCCTCTTCCTGTGTATTTATTTCTGTTGCTACAACAAAAAGTAACAGCTGCAGCACACAGAGCAATCAGACCACATTCATCAAAGTGCCTCAATAGTCTCTCCAGCCTCACCCCATACTGTGTTATTCTGTGCAGCTGAATTGTGACACACTATGTGAGGTCTGTGCCCCAGTTCTCTCTATGTGACACACTATGTGAGGTCTGTGCCCCAGATCAAATTATGTGACACACTATGTGAGGTCTGTGCCCCAGTTCTCTCTATGTGATACACTATGTGAGGTCTGTTCCCCAGATCAAATTATGTGACACAGTATGTGAGGTCTGTTCCCCAGTTCTCTCTATGTGACACACTATGTGAGGTCTGTGCCCCAGTTCTCTCTATGTGACACACTATCTGAGGTCTGTTCCCCAGATCAAATTATGTGACACAGTATGTGAGGTCTGTTCCCCAGTTCTCTCTATGTGACACACTATGTGAGGTCTGTGCCCCAGTTCTCTCTATGTGACACACTATGTGAGGTCTGTGCCCCAGTTCTCTCTATGTGATACACTATGTGAGGTCTGTTCCCCAGATCAAATTATGTGACACAGTATGTGAGGTCTGTTCCCCAGTTCTCTCTATGTGACACACTATGTGAGGTCCGTGCCCAAGATCAAATTATGTGACACAGTATGTGAGGTCTGTGCCCAAGATCAAATTATGTGACACACTATGTGAGGTCTGTGCCCAAGATCAAATTATGTGACACAGTATGTGAGGTCTGTTCCCCAGTTCTCTCTATGTGACACACTATGTGAGGTCTGTGCCCCAGTTCTCTCTATGTGACACACTATGTGAGGTCTGTGCGCCAGATCAAATTATTTGACACACTATGTGAGGTCTGTTCCCCAGATCAAATTATGTGACACAGTATGTGAGGTCTGTTCCCCAGTTCTCTCTATGTGACACACTATGTGAGGTCTGTTCCCCAGTTCTCTCTATGTGACACACTATGTGAGGTCTGTTCCCCAGTTCTCTCTATGTGACACACTATGTGAGGTCTGTTCCCCAGATCAAATTATGTGACACAGTATGTGAGGTCTGTTCCCCAGTTCTCTCTATGTGACACAGTATGTGAGGTCTGTGCCCCAGTTCTCTCTATGTGATACACTATGTGAGGTCTGTTCCCCAGATCAAATTATGTGACACAGTATGTGAGGTCTGTTCCCCAGTTCTCTCTATGTGACACACTATGTGAGGTCTGTGCCCCAGATCAAATTATGTGACACACTATGTGAGGTCTGTTCCCCAGATCTCCCTATGTGACACACTATGTGAGGTCTGTTCCCCAGATCTCCCTATGTGACACACTATGTGAGGTCTGTTACCCAGATCAAATTATGTGACACACTATGTGAGGTCTGTTCCCCAGTTCTCTCTATGTGACACACTATGTGAGGTCTGTGCCCCAGTTCTCTCTATGTGACACACTATGTGAGGTCTGTGCCCCAGATCAAATTATGTGACACACTATGTGAGGTCTGTTCCCCAGATCTCCCTATGTGACACACTATGTGAGGTCTGTTCCCCAGATCTCCCTATGTGACACACTATGTGAGGTCTGTTACCCAGATCAAATTATGTGACACACTATGTGAGGTCTGTTCCCCAGTTCTCTCTATGTGACACACTATGTGAGGTCTGTTCCCCATTTATCTCTATGTGACACACTATGTGAGGTCTGTTCCCCAGATCTCCCTATGTGACACACTATGTGAGGTCTGTTCCCCAGATCTCCCTATGTGACACACTATGTGAGGTCTGTTACCCAGATCAAATTATGTGACACACTATGTGAGGTCTGTTCCCCAGTTATCTCTATGTGACACACTATGTGAGGTCTGTTCCCCAGATCAAATTATGTGACACACTATGAGAGGTCTGTGCCCCAGATCAAATTATGTGGCACACTTTGTGAGGTCTGTTTCCCAGATCAAATTATATGACACAGTATGTGAGGTCTGTGCCCCAGATCAAATTATGTGACACACTATGTGAGATCTGTTCCCCAGTTCTCTCTATGTGACACACTATGTGAGGTCTGTTCCCCAGATCAAATTATGTGACACAGTAAGTGAGGTCTGTTCCCCAGATCAAATAATGTGACACACTATGTGAGGTCTGTTCCCCAGATCTCCCTATGTGACACACTATGTGAGGTCTGTGCCCCAGTTCTCTCTATGTGACACACTATGTGAGGTCTGTTCCCCAGACCAAATTATGTGACACACTATGTGAGGTCTGTGCCCCAGTTCTCTCTATGTGATACACTATGTGAGGTCTGTTCCCCAGATCAAATTATGTGACACAGTATGTGAGGTCTGTTCCCCAGTTCTCTCTATGTGACACACTATGTGAGGTCTGTGCCCCAGTTCTCTCTATGTGACACACTATGTGAGGTCTGTGCCCCAGATCAAATTATGTGACACACTATGTGAGGTCTGTTCCCCAGATCTCCCTATGTGACACACTATGTGAGGTCTGTTCCCCAGATCTCCCTATGTGACACACTATGTGAGGTCTGTTACCCAGATCAAATTATGTGACACACTATGTGAGGTCTGTTCCCCAGTTCTCTCTATGTGACACACTATGTGAGGTCTGTTCCCCATTTATCTCTATGTGACACACTATGTGAGGTCTGTTCCCCAGATCTCCCTATGTGACACACTATGTGAGGTCTGTTCCCCAGATCTCCCTATGTGACACACTATGTGAGGTCTGTTACCCAGATCAAATTATGTGACACACTATGTGAGGTCTGTTCCCCAGTTCTCTCTATGTGACACACTATGTGAGGTCTGTTCCCCATTTATCTCTATGTGACACACTATGTGAGGTCTGTTCCCCAGATCAAATTATGTGACACACTATGAGAGGTCTGTGCCCCAGATCAAATTATGTGGCACACTTTGTGAGGTCTGTTTCCCAGATCAAATTATATGACACAGTATGTGAGGTCTGTGCCCCAGATCAAATTATGTGACACACTATGTGAGATCTGTTCCCCAGATCTCCCTTTATGACACACTATGTGAGATCTGTTCCCCAGTTCTCTCTATGTGACACACTATGTGAGGTCTGTTCCCCAGATCAAATTATGTGACACAGTAAGTGAGGTCTGTTCCCCAGATCAAATAATGTGACACACTATGTGAGGTCTGTTCCTCAGATCTCCCTATGTGACATACTATGTGAGGTCTGTTCCCCAGTTCTCTCTATGTGACACACTATGTGAGGTCTGTTCCCCAGACCAAATTATGTGACACACTATGTGAGGTCTGTTCCCCAGATCTCCCTATGTGACACACTATGTGAGGTCTGTTCCCCAGATCTCCCTATGTGACACACTATGTGAGGTCTGTTCCCCAGATCTCCCTATGTGAGGTCTGTTCCCCAGATCTCCCTATGTGACACACTATGTGAGGTCTGTTCCCCAGATCTCCCTATGTGACACACTATGTGAGGTCTGTTCCCCAGATCAAATTATGAGACATGCTATGTGAAGTCTGTTCTCCAGATCAAATTATGTGACACACTATGAGAGGTCTGTTCACCAGATCAAATTATGTGACACACTATGTGAGGTCTGTTCACCAGATCAAATTATGTGACACACTATGTGAGGTCTGTTCCACAGATCAAATTATGTGACACAGTATGTGAGGTCTGTTCCCCAGATCGAATAATGTGACACACTATGTGAGGTATGTTCCCCAGATCAAGTTATGTGACACACTATGTGAGGTCTGTGCCCCAGATCAAATGATGTGGCACACTATGTGAGGTCTGTTCCCCAGATCAAATTATGTGACACAATATGTGAGGTCTGTGCCCCAGATCTTATAAAGGCTTTGAGGAGCCGATACGCGTGGTTACAACTTAATAGCTCCAACTATAGAAGATAATTGCATCTAGCTTCCAAGACCGCTGCAACCATAACACCTGCTGTATTATATTGTATATACGGAGGGACTTTGGGGGAATAGATGTAGGAGCAAAAAATAAATCTTTTTTTATCTCAGGAAGTGCGCGCACTCACGACCATCCAGCTAAGGCCTTATTGGTCCAGGAAGCCCATTTGACCAAAACCCGGTTCTTGGATACAAAGTTCCAACGGCTAAGGACGCCACAACAAAAAAGAAGATCAATGAATGTTTCCACTATGCAGTAAGGTACAGTGTCACACAGGATATAACACAAGGTGAAAGAAAAATCACTGAAACCTTTAATATCACCATTGAAGTGAACGGAATTGACCAAAGTTGCTACAAACGTGACATTCATATTTGTAGCAAATCTGGCGTTTGTATATTCTACTGGCTACATAATTACTGTATGTGACCCTACTGGGGTTTTGCATAGAGACTGAACAGTAATATATATATACATGTAAATTGCAAAACTGTTGTATGTTTTCCTGGCTAAAATCCTATAATATCCTCATTGAACA
Source organism: Bombina bombina (assembly GCF_027579735.1). Classification (NCBI taxonomy): domain Eukaryota; kingdom Metazoa; phylum Chordata; class Amphibia; order Anura; family Bombinatoridae; genus Bombina; species Bombina bombina. The sequence goes on from NC_069508.1 coordinate 12,218,383, forward strand.
CTGAAAAGTGATATGCAGGCTATTGATTATTTTTTAAGATTTTTTTTCACACTGTTGTCTTTTTAGAAGTGTTTTAAATGTATTTTAACTTATCGTCTTCCATATAAATACATAGCATAGGATAGACTGAAGACCTATTGTTATTTTATAACATGTCTCTTCAATAAATGTTGTATTATTATTCAATTTGTCGAAAGTCTCCAAATTTGCAAGTATAGACTCGCTATTAATTTAAAGAGTTTTTGCTTAGGGAATATTATATCCTTTAACACAGATAGTTCATTAACCATAGAATCATCACTAAGAAAATTATTAAAGCACAGTACCCAATTAGATACAGATAAATTCAATTGCCATAACGTCAACACTGATTATATATATATATTTTTATCACTCAAGTAACCTTTCACATAATTTGTCCTTTAATCAATCTCTTTTAAACACATCTGTTATACAGTTTTCACAAATACTTTACAGATCTCACTATCACATATTAAGTGATTTAACACTTAATAGTATCCAATTTGACAAACACAGAATTGGTCACATTAAATATAAAAATTCACGAATGCACAAGTATTGAACACAGAAATATAAAGTGGTATCAATTAAATAGAGAAAGATATAGTGATATTGATTAAATCCTAATCAGCAATTTGTAAACTTCCATTTTAATTAAAAACCAGACTACCTGTGGCGCCCCCACCTAACCACCACTTCATTGTCCTCACACACCCATAGACCATCGAGAAACACCCACAAACTGTCCTCACACACCCACAGACCATCGAGAAACACCCACAAACTGTCCTCACACACTCACAGACCATCGAGAAACACTCACAAACTGTCCTGACACACCCACAGACCATCGAGAAACACCCACAAACTGTCCTGACACACCCACAGACCATCGAGAAACACCCACAAACTGTCCTCACACACCCACAGACCATCGAGAAACACTCACAAACTGTCCTGACACACCCACAGACCATCGAGAAACACCCACAAACTGTCCTCACACACCCACAGACCATCGAGAAACACTCACAAACTGTCCTGACACACCCACAGACCATCGAGAAACACTCACAAACTGTCCTGACACACCCACAGACCACCCAAAAACACCCACATACTGTCCTGACACACCCACAGACCATCGAGAAACACTCACAAACTGTCCTGACACACCCACAGACCACCCAGAAACACCCACATACTGTCCTGACACACCCACAGACCACCCAAAAACACCCACATACTGTCCTGACACACCCACAGACCACCCAGAAACACCAACATACTGTCCGGACACACACACAGACTACCCAAAAACACCCACATACTGTCCTGACACACCCACAGACCACCCAGAAACACCCACAAACTGTCCTGACACACCCACAGAACATACAGAAACACTCACATACTGTCCTGACACACCCACAGAACATCCAGAAACACCCACATACTGTCCTGACACACCCACAGAACATCCAGAAACACCCACATACTGTCCTGACACACCCACAGAACATCCAGAAACACCCACATACTGTCGGGACACACCCACAGACTACCCAGAAACATCCACAAACTGTCTTGACACACCCACAGAACATCCAGAAACACCCACAAACTGTCCTGTCACACTCACAGAACATCCAGAAACACCCACAAACTGTCCTGACACACCACAAACTGTCCTGTCACACCCACAGACCACCCAGAAACACCCACATACTGTCCGGACACACCCACAGACCACCCAGAAACACCCACATACTGTCCTGACACACCCACAGAACATCCAGAAACACCCACAAACTGTCCTGACACACCCACAGACCACCCAGAAACACCCACATACTGTCCTGACACACCCACAGAACATACAGAAACACCCACAAACTGTCCTGACACACCCACAGAACATCCAGAAACACCCACATACTGTCCTGACACACCCACAGACCACCCAGAAACACCCACATACTGTCCTGACACACCCACAGACCACCCAGAAACACCCACAAACTGTCCTGACACACCCACAGAACATCACTGACACATCCACAGACCACCCAGACAAACCCATGATCCATCCCTTCCCAAAACAGCTCCACCCACAAAATTGTAATGTGCTCCTATCAACCTCCTGTGTCCCTCATTCTCAGCCACAAATTGGGAGGGATTAAAAGATGGGAACCCTATGAAATGGAGTCTCATCAGGACCAAGAGAGTAACTATGTGGTGCTGAAGCTTAGGGCTTCATTTATTAAACTGCTTTAGGGGTTTTGTGGTGCAGGTGCATAAGAGAACCCTGCTAATTAGTATAAATATGCATAAATAATTCTAGAGCAGTTTATTGTTAGATTACAGCATAACCATAGCAGGACATGTATTTCTATATTTATTCTTTATTATCTACAGTTGCAGCTGTGCCAGTAATATACCTGCTGTGCCAGTAAAATACCGCTGTGCCAGTATTATACACACTGTGACAGTAAAAAAGCCAGCTGTGCCAGTAATGTACTTGCTGTGCCAGTAACATTCCGATGTGCCAGTCATGTACCTATTGTGCTGGTAACAACCACCTGTGCCAGTTACATACCCAGTCTGCCAGTAATATACCCACTGTGCCAGCAATATACCTGCTGTGCTAGTAACAAACTCACTGTGTCAGTAACATACCCAATGTGCTGGTAACATGGCCGGTGTGCCAATAACATACCCACTGTGCCAGTATCATACCGGTGTTAAAGTAACATACCCAGTGTGCCAGTAAAATACCCAGTGTGCCAGTAATAAACCCTCTGTGCCAGTAGCAAACCAGCTGTGCCAGTAACATACCCAGTTTGCCAGTAATAAACCCACTGTGCCAGTAGCAAACCAGCTGTGCCAGTAACATACCCAGTGTGCCAGTAATAAACCCTCTGTGCCAGTAGCAAACCAGCTGTGCCAGTAACATACCCAGTTTGCCAGTAATAAACCCACTGTGCCAGTAGCAAACCAGCTGTGCCAGTAACATACCCAGTGTGCCAGTAATAAACCCTCTGTGCCAGTAGCAAACCAGCTGTGCCAGTAACATACCAAGTGTGCCAGTAATAAACCCTCTGTGCCAGTAGCAAACCAGCTGTGCCAGTAACATACCTAGTGTGCCAGTAATAAACCCTCTGTGCCAGTAGCAAACCAGCTGTGCCAGTAACATACCCAGTGTGCCAGTAACATACATGCTATGCACTAGGCACAGATCATTATTTTCCCCAGCTGCACTAGACACAGGTGAGTACTGCCCCCCCCCCAGCTGCACTAGGCACAGATCATTACTTCCCCCAGCTGCACTAGGCACAGGTGAATACTGTCCCCAGCTGCACTAGACACAGGTGAGTACTGTCCCCTGCTGCACCAGGAACAGGTGAGTACTGCCACCCCCAGCTGCACTAGGCACAGGTGAGGTTTTCCCCCCAGCTGCACTAGGCACAGATCATTACTGCCCCCAGCTGCACTAGACACAGATGAGTACTGCCCACAGCTGCACTAGACACAGGTGAGTACTGCCCCCAGCTGCACTAGACACAGGTGAATACTGTCCCCAACTGCACTAGACACAGATGAGTACTGCCCCCAGCTGCATTAGACACAGATGAGTACTGCCCCCAGCTGCACTAGACACAGATGAGTACTGCCCCCAGCTGCACTAGACACAGGTGAGTACTGCCCCCAGCTGCACTAGACACAGGTGAGGTTTTCCCCCTAGCTGCACTAGACACAGGTGAGTACTGCCCCCAGCTGCACTAGACACAGGTGAGCACTGCCCCCAGCTGCACTAGACACAGGTGAGTACTGCCCCCAGCTGCACTAGACACAGGTGAGTACTGCCCCCAGCTGCACTAGACACAGATGAGTACTGCCCCCAGCTGCACTAGACACAGATGAGTACTGCCCCCAGCTGCACTAGACACAGGTGAGTACTGCCTTCAGCTGCACTAGACACAGGTGAGTACTGCCCCCAGCTGCACTAGACACAGATGAGTACTGCCCCCAGCTGCACTAGACACAGGTGAGTACTGCCCCCAGCTGCACTAGACACAGGTGAGCACTGCCCCCAGCTGCACTAGACACAGGTGAGTACTGCCCCCAGCTGCACTAGACACAGATGAGTACTGCCCCCAGCTGCACTAGACACAGGTGAGTACTGCCCCCAGCTGCACTAGACACAGGTGAGTACTGCCTTCAGCTGCACTAGACACAGGTGAGTACTGCCCCCAGCTGCACTAGACACAGGTGAGGTTTTCCCACTAGCTGCACTAGAAACAGATGAGTACTGCCCCCAGCTGCACTAGACACAGATGAGTACTGCCCCCAGCTGCACTAGACACAGATGAGTACTGCCCCCAGCTGCACTAGACACAGATGAGTACTGCCCCCAGCTGCACTAGACACAGATGAGTACTGTCCCCAGCTGCACTAGACACAGGTGAGTACTGCCCCCAGCTGCACTAGAGACAGGTGAGTACTGCCCCCAGCTGCACTAGACACAGGTGAGTACTGCCCCCAGCTGCACTAGACACAGGTGAGTACTGCCTCAAGTTGCCCTATGCACAGGTGAGTACTGCCCCCAGCTGCACTAGACACAGGTGAGTACTGCCCCAGCTGCACTAGACACAGATGAGTACTGCCCCCAGCTGCACTAGACACAGGTGAGTACTGCCCCCAGCTGCACTAGACACAGGTGAGTACTGCCCCCAGCTGCACAAGACACAGATGAGTACTGCTGTCCCCAGCTGCACTAGACACAGGTGAGTACTGCCCCCAGCTGCACTAGACACAGGTGAGTACTGCCCCCAGCTGCACTAGACACAGGTGAGTACTGCCCCCAGCTGCACTAGACACAGGTGAGTACTGCCCCCAGCTGCACTAGACACAGATGAGTACTGCCCCCAGCTGCACTAGACACAGGTGAGTACTGCCCCCAGCTGCACTAGACACAGGTGAGTACTGCCCCCAGCTGCACTAGACACAGGTGAGTACTGCCCCCATCTGCACTAGACACAGGTGAGTACTGCCCCCAGCTGCACTAGACACAGGTGAGTACTGCCCCCAGCTGCACTAGACACAGATGAGTACTGCCCCCAGCTGCACTAGACACAGGTGAGTACTGCCCCCAGCTGCACTAGACACAGATGAGTACTGCCCCCAGCTGCACTAGACACAGGTGAGTACTGCCCCCAGCTGCACTAGACACAGGTGAGTACTGCCCCCAGCTGCACTAGACACAGGTGAGTACTGCCCCCAGCTGCACTAGACACAGGTGAGTACTGCCCCCAGCTGCACTAGACACAGGTGAGTACTGCCCCCAGCTGCACTAGGCACAGGTGAGTACTGCCCCCAGCTGCACTAGACACAGATGAGTACTGCCCCCAGCTGCACTAGACACAGGTGAGTACTGCCCCCAGCTGCACTAGACACAGGTGAGTACTGCTCCAGCTGCACTAGACACAGGTGAGTACTGCCCCCAGCTGCACTAGACACAGATGAGTACTGCCCACAGCTGCACTAGACACAGGTGAGTACTGCCCCCAGCTGCACTAGACACAGATGAGTACTGCCCCCAGCTGCACTAGACACAGATGAGTACTGCCCCCAGCTGCACTAGGCACAGGTGAGTACTGCCCCCAGCTGCACTAGGCACAGGTGAGTACTGCCCCCAGCTGCACTAGGCTCAAGTGAGTACTGCCCCCAGCTGCACTAGACACAGATGAGTACTGCCCCCAGCTGCACTAGACACAGGTGAGTACTGCCTCAAGTTGTCCTAGGCACAGGTGAGTACTGCCCCCAGCTGCAGTAGACACAGGTGAGTACTGCCCCCAGCTGCACTAGACACAGGTGAGTACTGCCTCAAGTTGTCCTAGGCACAGGTGAGTACTGCCCCCAGCTGCAGTAGACACAGGTGAGTACTGCCCCCAGCTGCAGTAGACACAGGTGAGTACTGCCCCCAGCTGCAGTAGACACAGGTGAGTACTGCCCCAGCTGCACTACACACATGTGAGTACTGCCCCCAGCTGCACTAGACACAGGTGAGTACTGCCCCCAGCTGCACAAGACACAGATGAGTACTGCCCCCAGCTGCACTAGACACAGGTGAGTACTGCCCCCAGCTGCACTAAACACAGGTGAGTACTGCCCCCAGCTGCACAAGACACAGATGAGTACTGCCCCCAGCTGCACTAGACACAGGTGAGTACTGCCCCCAGCTGCACTAGACACAGGTGAGTACTGCCCCCAGCTGCACTAGACACAGGTGAGTACTGCCCCCAACTGCACTAGACACAGATGAGTACTGCCCCCAGCTGCACTAGACACAGGTGAGTACTGCCCCCAGCTGCACTAGGCACAGGTGAGTACTGCCCCCAGCTGCACTAGACACAGGTGAGTACTGCCCCCAGCTGCACTAGGCCCAGGTGAGTACTGCCCCTAGCTGCACTAGGCACAGATCATTACTGCCCCCAGCTGCACTAGACACAGGTGAGTACTGCCCCAAGTTGCCCTAGGCACAGGTGAGTACTGCCCCCAGCTGCACTAGGCACAGATCATTACTGCCCCCAGCTGCTCTAGGCACAGATCATTACTGCCCCCAGCTGCACTTGACACAGATCATTACTGCCCCCCAGCTGCACTAGGCACAGATCATTACTGCCCCCAGCTGCACTAGGCACAGATCATTACTGCCCCCAGCTGCACTAGACACAGATCACTACTGCCCCCAGCTGCTCTACGCACAGATCATTACTGCCCCCAGCTACACTAGACACAGATCATTACTGCCCCCAGCTGCACTAGGCACAGAGCATTACTGCCCCCAGCTGCACTAGACAGGGATCATGAATGCCCCCAGCTGCACTAGGCACAGATCATTACTGCCCCCAGCTGATACAGAACACAGGTCAGGAGTAGGGAGCAGTTTATCTGTGGCTGTAATAACAGCTCTGCCCGCACCGCGTCGCTCTTGCACTGGTTGATTTTACTGCAGTAATTATTTTACCCAGAGGGAGCCGCTGCTAGTGTAATGAGTTTGTTGTTGTTGTTGTAGTTCTCGCTTTGTCCACCTGATGTCACTGCCGAGCGGGCTGCTACTGGTGACTGTCACAGTTACGGAAGCTCAGTGTAGACAGAAAGGTTCAGTGCAAAGCGGGCGGCTCCTGAGACAGCGACACTGAAAGCAGCACCTTTAGGACCCCAAGTCTGTGCAGGCACCGCTAGGACTATCACCTGCAGGGACCCCCAGACTGTGCTGGCACCGCTAGGACTATCACCTGCAGGGACCCCCAGACTGTGCTGGCACCTCTAGGACTATCACCTGCAGGGACCCCCAGACTGTGCTGGCACCTCTAGGACTGACACCCACAGGGACCCCCAGACTGTGCTGGCACCGCTAGGACTATCACCTGCAGGGACCCCCAGACTGTGCTGGCACCTCTAGGACTGACACCCACAGGGACCCCCAGACTGTGCTGGCACCGCTAGGACTATCACCTGCAGGGACCCCCAGACTGTGCAGGCACCTCTAGGACTGACACCCACAGGGACCCCCAGACTGTGCAGGCACCTCTAGGACTGACACCCACAGGGACCCACAGACTGTGCTGGCACCTCTAGGACTGACACCCACAGGGACCCACAGACTGTGCTGGCACCGCTAGGACTATCACCTGCAGGGACCCACAGACTGTGCTGGCACCGCTAGGACTATCACCTGCAGGGACCCCCAGACTGTGCAGGCACCTCTAGGACTGACACCCACAGGGACCCCCAGACTGTGCTGGCACCTCTAGGACTGACACCCACAGGGACCCACAGACTGTGCTGGCAACGCTAGGACTATCACCTGCAGGGACCCCCAGACTGTGCTGGCACCTCTAGGACTATCACCTGCAGGGACCCCCAGACTGTGCTGGCACCTCTAGGACTATCACCTGCAGGGACCCCCAGACTGTGCTGGCACCTCTAGGAACGACACCCACAGGGACCCCCAGACTGTTCTGGCACCTCTAGGACTGACACCCACAGGGACCCCCAGACTGTGCTGGCACCTCTAGGACTGACACCCACAGGGACCCCCAGACTGTGCTGGCACCTCTAGGACTGACACCCACAGGGACCCCCAGACTGTGCTGGCACCTCTAGGACTGACACCCACAGGGACCCCCAGACTGTGCTGGCACCTCTAGGACTGACACCCACAGGGACCCCCAGACTGTGCTGGCACCTCTAGGACTGACACCCACAGGGACCCCCAGACTGTGCTGGCACCTCTAGGACTGACACCCACAGGGACCCCCAGACTGTGCTGGCACCTCTAGGACTGACACACACAGGCCCCCCAGACTGTGCTGGCACCTCTAGGAACAACACCCACAGAGACCCCCAGACTGTGCTGGCACCTCTAGGACTGGCACCTGCATGACCCCCAGAGCTTGTGCTGAGTTTTGAGACCTCTAGGGCTAGACATAGACTTGTTACTACTGAAACACTCATGTCAGAATATCTAGGTACTGGGTAAACTCAGACCCCTAGGATTGTACACTGAGACCCCCAGAGCTGGGACCTCTAGATCGGTTTGTGTGCTGGTCATGCTGTGTATTTTATCTTATGTGAGTATAAGTGACGCAGATACATATTATACTTATGTACTATACACACGGTCACTGTCACATACATATTATACTTATGTGCTATACACACGGTCACTGTCACATACATATTATACTTATGTACTATGCACACGGTCACTGTCACATACATATTATACTTATGTGCTATACACACGGTCACTGTCACATACATATTATACTTATGTGCTATACACACGGTCACTGTCACATACATATTATACTTATGTGCTATACACACGGTCACTGTCACATACATATTATACTTATGTGCTATACACACGGTCACTGTCACATACATATTATACTTATGTGCTATACACACGGTCACTGTCACATACATATTATACTTATGTGCTATACACACGGTCACTGTCACATACATATTATACTTATGTGCTATACACACGGTCACTGTCACATACATATTATACTTATGTGCTATACACACGGTCACTGTCACATACATATTATACTTATGTGCTATACACACGGTCACTGTCACATACATATTATACTTATGTGCTATCCACACGGTCACTGTCACATATATATTATACTTATGTGCTATACACACGGTCACTGTCACATACATATTATACTTATGTGCTATACACACGGTCTCTCACTGTCACATACATATTATACTTATGTGCTATACACACGGTCACTGTCACATACATATTATACTTATGTGCTATACACACGGTCACTGTCACATACATATTATACTTATGTGCTATACACACGGTCACTGTCACATACATATTATACTTATGTGCTATACACACGGTCACTGTCACATACATATTATACTTATGTGCTATACACACGGTCGCTGTCACATACATATTATACTTATGTGCTATACACACGGTCGCTGTCACATACATATTATACTTATGTGCTATACACACGGTCACTGTCACATACATATTATACTTATGTGCTATACACACAGTCACTGTCACATACATATTATACTTATGTGCTATACACACGGTCTCTCACTGTCACATACATATTATACTTATGTGCTATACACACGGTCGCTGTCACATACATATTATACTTATGTGCTATACACACGGTCTCTCACTGTCACATACATATTATACTTATGTGCTATACACACGGTCTCTCACTGTCACATACGTTTCTGTACCTGACCCCAGAGATGTTATCTAATGTGACCTCTTACAGGATTGATAATTTGTATGTCAAGCACAGGACGCTGCACCCAAAGGTCAGCTATGATATCCAGGCAAATCCCCACTGAGTGAAGCCTGAGAAGTCCGCTCCATGTAACCTGAAGTCTCTGCAAGAAACCCCAGGAGGTCTCAGGTTATTGTGTCTGACAGCAGCTGACTACCCTGGGCACAACAGGTGAGTAGCTGCTATCTTAGGTCTGACAGCAGCTGACTACCCAGGGCACAACAGGTGAGTAGCTGCTATCTTAGGTCTGACAGGATGATGTTATCGTGCAAACATCTGGGGGGCAAAAAAGGGCAGATAAGGAGGAGGAAAACAGCAACACAGTACAATTCTCTGCCCTTGTACATTACACTGCCTGTCCTGTGTGTGCCAACTCTCCTGTACCCAACACAGCTTGTGCTGCATCCTGTGCCAACTCTCCTGTACCCAACACAGCTTGTGCTGCATCCTGTGCCAACTCTCCTGTACCCAACACAGCTTGTGCTGCATCCTGTGCCAACTCTCCTGTACCCAACACAGCTTGTGCTGCACCCTGTACCCAACTCTCCTGTACCCAACACAGCTTGTGCTGCACCCTGTACCCAACTCTCCTGTACCCAACACAGCTTGTGCTGCACCCTGTACCCAACTCTCCTGTACCCAACACAGCTTGCTGCATCCTGTGCCAACTCTCCTGTACCCAACACAGCTTGTGCTGCTCCCTGTATCCAACTCTCCTGTACCCAACACAGCTTGTGCTGCACCCTGTGCCAACTCTCCTGTACCCAACACAGCTTGTGCTGCATCCTGTGCCAACTCTCCTGTACCCAACACAGCTTGTGCTGCACCCTGTACCCAACTCTCCTGTACCCAACACAGCTTGCTGCACCCTGTGCCAACTCTCCTGTACCCAACACAGCTTGTGCTGCACCCTGTACCCAACTCTCCTGTACCCAACACAGCTTGTGCTGCACCCTGTACCCAACTCTCCTGTACCCAACACAGCTTGTGCTGCACCCTGTACCCAACTCTCCTGTACCCAACACAGCTTGTGCTGCATCCTGTGCCAACTCTCCTGTACCCAACACAGCTTGTGCTGCACCCTGTGCCAACTCTCCTTTACCCAACACAGCTTGTGCTGCACCCTGTGCCACCTCTCCTGTACCCAACACAGCTTGTGCTGCATCCTGTGCCAACTCTCCTGTACCCAACACAGCTTGTGCTGCACCCTGTGCCACCTCTCCTGTAACCAACACCGCTTGTGCTGCACCCTGTGCCAACTCTCCTGTACCCAACACAGCTTGTGCTGCATCCTGTGCCAACTCTCCTGTACCCAACACAGCTTGTGCTGCATCCTGTGCCAACTCTCCTGTACCCAACACAGCTTGTGCTGCATCCTGTGCCAACTCTCCTGTACCCAACATAGCTTGTGCTGCATCCTGTGCCAACTCTCCTGTACCCAACACAGCTTGTGCTGCATCCTGTGCCAACTCTCCTGTACCCAACACAGCTTGTGCTGCACCCTGTGCCAACTCTCCTGTACCCAACACAGCTTGTGCTGCATCCTGTGCCAACTCTCCTGTACCCAACACAGCTTGTGCTGCATCCTGTGCCACCTCTCCTGTATCCAACACAGCTTGTGCTGCACCCTGTGCCCAACTCTCCTGTACCCAACACAGCTTGTGCTGCATCCTGTGCCCAACTCTCCTGTACCCAACACAGCTTGTGCTGCACCCTGTGCCAACTCTCCTGTACCCAACACAGCTTGTGCTGCACCCTGTGCCAACTCTCCTGTACCCAACACAGCTTGTGCTGCACCCTGTGCCAACTCTCCTGTACCCAACACAGCTTGTGCTGCACCCTGTGCCAACTCTCCTGTATCCAACACAGCTTGTGCTGCATCCTGTGCCCAACTCTCCTGTACCCAACACAGCTTGTGCTGCACCCTGTGCCAACTCTCCTTTACCCAACACAGCTTGTGCTGCATCCTGTGCCAACTCTCCTGTACCCAACACAGCTTGTGCTGCACCCTGTGCCAACTCTCCTGTACCCAACACAGCTTGTGCTGCATCCTGTGCCAACTCTCCTGTACCCAACACAGCTTGTTGCATCCTGTGCCATCTCCTTTGTACCTAACTCACTGTGTGCTGCATCTCCTTTGTACCTAACTCGCCTTGTGCTGCATCTCCTTTGTACCTAACTCACTGTGTGCTGCATCTCCTTTGTACCTAACTCACTGTGTGCTGCATCTCCTTTGTACCTAACTCACTGTGTGCTGCATCACCTTTGTACCTAACTCACCGTGTGCTGCATCTCCTTTGTACCTAACTCACTGTGTGCTGCATCACCTTTGTACCTAACTCACCGTGTGCTGCATCTCCTTTGTACCTAACTCGCCTTGTGCTGCATCTCCTTTGTACCTAACTCACCGTGTGCTGCATCTCCTTTGTACCTAACTCACCGTGTGCTGCATCTCCTTTGTACCTAACTCACCGTGTGCTGCATCTCCTTTGTACCTAACTCGCCTTGTGCTGCATCTCCTTTGTACCTAACTCACCGTGTGCTGCATCTCCTTTGTACCTAACTCACTGTGTGCTGCATCTCCTTTGTACCTAACTCGCCTTGTGCTGCATCTCCTTTGTACCTAACTCGCCTTGTGCTGCATCTCCTTTGTACCTAACTCACCGTGTGCTGCATCTCCTTTGTACCTAACTCGCCTTGTGCTGCATCTCCTTTGTACCTAACTCACCGTGTGCTGCATCTCCTTTGTACCTAACTCACCGTGTGCTGCATCTCCTTTGTACCTAACTCACCGTGTGCTGCATCTCCTTTGTACCTAACTCGCCTTGTGCTGCATCTCCTTTGTACCTAACTCACCGTGTGCTGCATCTCCTTTGTACCTAACTCACCGTGTGCTGCATCTCCTTTGTACCTAACTCACTGTGTGCTGCATCACCTTTGTACCTAACTCACCGTGTGCTGCATCTCCTTTGTACCTAACTCGCCTTGTGCTGCATCTCGTTTGTACCTAACTCACCGTGTGCTGCATCTCCTTTGTACCTAACTCACCGTGTTCTGCATCTCCTTTGTACCTAACTCACCGTGTGCTGCATCTCCTTTGTACCTAACTCGCCTTGTGCTGCATCTCCTTTGTACCTAACTCGCCGTGTGCTGCATCTCCTTTGTACCTAACTCGCCGTGTGCTGCATCTCCTTTGTACCTAACTCGCCTTGTGCTGCATCTCCTTTGTACCTAACTCGCCGTGTGCTGCATCTCCTTTGTACCTAACTCGCCTTGTGCTGCATCTCCTTTGTACCTAACTCGCCTTGTGCTGCATCTCCTTTGTACCTAACTCGCCGTGTGCTGCATCACCTGTACTCTGTGCCACTTCTTCTGCCACCTAGCACCATGCATTGCCTTTCCTGCCGTTCACACCCTGTGCCACCTCCCTTGTCCTTAGTACATTTTGCGTCTCTACTGCTCCCTACTCCCATTGTGCCACCTTCACTGCCCTCTGCACACCGTGCTGCACCTTCACTTTTCAGTACCTTGTGCAATGTTTACCCCCTGCCTGTGCCAACTACTCCTGTAAATGTTTCCATCCTGCGATAATGTCGTTGTCTTTTGTACACAGTTTATGGCTTTCATGATGATGAGAAAAAAGAAGTTTAAGTTTCGGGTAGATTTCGAGTTGGATGAGCTATCGTCTGTCCCTTTTGTGAATGGGATTTTGTTCTGTAAGATCCGACTTCTGGATGGAGGTAGCTTCAGCGTAGAATCTTCCAGGTAAATAAACACTGCGCTGCTGCCCTCGTTATTTGCTAACCAGATTGTTAAGTTACCCTGGTTTATTTACTCAGAATATTATAGAGGTTATTGCCCTGTGATGTGAATGCGTCACCATTTCTTAATCCTGATGAAGATTAATATTTAGTACAAACAAACACCTCTCACATTCTTTTTGTAACCTCTGTTAATTTTTACCTTTCATAGATTCTGTACTTTACATATCACATTGTTTGATTTAGATCTAAATATCTATATTTTATTTACTTCCTAATGCAGACCTCTCAGTTTCACATTATGCTAAAAAGATCCAAAAATTCTAATGCACGTAATTAAGCTTTCCATACAGGCACGTGCTTTCCATTTATTAGATTTGGACAGATCAGATTATATGGATGTAATGTTGAAGGGTTTAGGTTGTATGTTCTGCAGATCACATCCCTTGTCTCGCCCCTTTACTTGGTTATCTTTGCATGAGCTGTGGTGTAATGCAAAGAATGGTGATGTCTTAAAAACAATTGTTTGTATGATGATGGCGCCCGTAACTGCGCTGTTTTCATTGTCCTTGATCTGCTCTCGTACATCCCTAGTGAGATAGAGCCGCTAACGTCATTTTATCGGAGACGCATTATACGTGTATAGCTCTTGGCATGGATCAGGGAAGGTTGTATGGATTTTTTTATTTCCTGTTTTTCTGCCTGGCAGATATTGCTGAAACGTGTTTTTTTGGCTCAGAACTGGTATCTCTGGTCTGTCTGCAAATTACCTGGCACATAGGGAGCCCTCCCCATGCTCAGAAACCTTTATATTTACTTTACGCTGGTTGTCTCCACCCAAAGCATTATCCATAACTTAACATAAATCTCTGGCTGGATTATTGAGCAGAAGGTTTGTAAGGGCAAATAGAAATTTGTATTTTCCACTAACAAATGACAGTTTCTTATCTTAAAGAAATAAAGTTTGTGCATTTGCTTCTGTGTAACCAGGATGAGAAATGTAAATACTAATTGGAACATAAGGTGACATTAGTGGTTAGTACAGGGACCATAACGTTATTGTCTGTATTAGGGCCGGGTGGTTACAGTCCGCGAGTGCTCATTAGTCGGAGACACACATCCGCTACAGTCACGCAGCCCATAGGCTGTGACAGATCCATGACACTATATGTCACTATGTAAGTCAGTAATGTCACAGTCAGCTATGCCCGCGTCCCGGATATTACGGCGTGTAACTGGGGTCTCAGCCCATATTAACCATGTGCGCTCCAGAAGTGGCCGTGACCCGGCGAACGTCTCATGATCAAAATTCTGTTTAATTGTGGAAGAAGAAAACTCCTATTGTTAAAATCTTTTTTTC